>NW_025335268.1:79544474-79717512 GCF_004798865.1 Varanus komodoensis
AGAGAGAGAGAGAGAGAGAGAGAGAGAGAGAGAGAGAGAGAACCTGTCATTGGAAGAATGGCTGTCTCAGGAGTGGAAAAATCTAAAGAGAGAAGCCAGAATATGTTAGGCAGACACTTATTATTATTCTACCCTTTGGGAGCATAAAGTATCGTGATTCTAAAAGTTCCCATAGGAAATTGAGTGTATTCCTTTTAAAGGATAGAAGGAGAATCCTGCAGTTATGGATCTAGCTTTCTTGATCTAGCACAGATGCCCATGTAGAAACTGGCTTCTTCTGGCTTTAGCCAGTGAGGACAGGGATGACCAGCCTAATGAACTCTTGACAGGCTTTGACATACCTTCTCCCTTCCTGGAGGCAAAGGCTCTTGTACAGTAATTCCATGCAACTGGGCTGGACTGAGGCCAGAAGGGCTTCGCAAGTGATACTAGGAATGCTTTTTAGTTTGGAACACTTCACTAATGAATGTCGGTAAAGAGGGGAAAAAAGTGGAAGAAAGACATTTTAAAAAATTGAATGCTTTCATTCTGGCTAGGGTAGGCTCCATACTCTCATTACAAACAATAATAAAATATGCAGCTAGATCTCAGCCTAATGTCCTTTCCAGACAGGCTTTCACAGCAGTAACTTGAGCATCCTTCTTAGATCCAGAAGATTCATCTCTCCACTATCACAAATGATGCAGCTTTCTCCTTCGGTTGCCACAGTGTTCAGTTCTGAAAAAAGACCTTAAGAGTTTTGATGCATCAAACCAAATATCAGTGTTGTTCAGTTCGTCACTTCCACCAGGAAGTGTTTAAGCAGGGCTCAAAGACAACCCCCAAGAACTGACATTCCAAAGTGCACTCCCTGTCAGAACCTGTGGGACTGCTGGAGTGGGACTTTGGGGCAGATGTCCAGGGCCCCACAGCACAGCTGGCGTAAAAGAAGTACTATACATGACCAGTAAAAATGTTAAGTAAATTTAGTATAACAACCTAAAGGGGAGCCTCCAAGAAGGTGCTGCAGGTTTATGATGTCAAGAAGCTAAAACTACCTAAGTTCTCACTCCGATGAGTGCCAGCAGCTAGAGCGGTCCATTCCTGATTTGCATTCCTTAATCCACTGCATTTACAGCAAGGTGCCTCTAAGCATGTTTTCCAAATCCATTGATTAAATCATAAAAGGAGCCCATCTACCCACGCACAGAGAAAGAGGCCATCAACTTTTGTGTACAAGTCATGCTCTGGGTTTGCCCCTCTCCGTTCAAGCACATTTGGGGACTTTCTAGGACATGTCTGTGCTGGATATGGCAAGATCATGCAATCACTCTCATGAAGAAGCACAGCTGTACTGCCCACTCTCCATGAGACTGCTCTGTGATTCTCAGCACTTCAACTAGTCCTCTTCCACATATTCCACTCAATGGCTGCATCCAGAGTACATTGACATAGAATCACAGGCTTTTTCTCTAACTGAGAGCAGCAGAGTCTTTCTCTTATTGTTCAGTCTGTGCATGTTTACTCTCATGTACATCCCACTGTGTTTGGTGGAATCTACTCCTAGGTAAGATCACAACTTTACACACACAAAGTGAACACTGAGTGTGTTTCAGCTATCAGATGTTTAAGAAACCAGACTCTGCTGCTTCAGGTGACATCATTTTCTATCCATGAATGTTCCATTGCAAACAAGAGATCTCTGCAACTTTGGTGAATTAATCATCTTTAAACCACTTCCAAACATAATGTTTATGCATGTTACCAAATAATGGCTCCTAAACCTCGGTAAGGGGATCCATATGCTGAAATGTGAAATGATGCTGCCATGTTCAGCAATCATGTCATTATTATTATTTTTAAAAGGTGCATTTGCAGTGCTGAGCCAATGTATTCACTTTTTTATTTCATTCCAAGTTGAGGCTACAAAAAGCAGGCTTTTAGCTATCACTGATTCATAACACTTGTCTTTAATCAAGATAAATTTGGTTCAGATTTAAAGAGCTTTCTAAGCACTAGTGTATGTGAAGGATGTTCCTGGCTGTTTGCTAAGCAGGCACAACTAATTTATCATTGACATAATTCAGGAGAGTTGTAGTTTCATTCAGAGATCATTTTGATTAAAGCTGTATTCTAGCACCTGCCATTCTGGAGGATCTCAACAAACAGTACCTCTTGGATGAAACCACACAAAGATATCTGTTCATTGAGCATGTTTTTGTTTGTTCCTTTATCATTATATCAATTTATAGCCATTATATCCATTTGTACTTTTTTCTCTTGAAAGTAATTCAAAGTGGCTTGCATTGTTCTCTTCTTCTCCATTGTATTCTCTCAACAGCCTTGTGAGGTAGCTTAGTATTGTACAAATGTAGATAAACTGATTTCCCTTTCGAACCAGTAATAGACATGAAGGGAAGAGAGTAATAGACCAAATCAAAGCAAAGTCAAAGCTAGCATGGTACCACGCTTAAACTGTGGAACTGGGATTCAGAAGATCCAAATTCTAGTCCTCACTCAGCCATGAAATTCCCTGGGTAACTTTGGACCAGTACAGATCCTTAGCCTAATTCATCTCAAAGGGTTGTTGTAAGGATAATACAAAGCCATGGGATTCTTGCAAGAGGGGAAAATGATTTACTAATAGATTAATAAATGAAAATATGTTTCATTCAGTCCAAAATTTTATATTGTGTGTTTTAAATTATTATGATTATTTTATATGTATATTTTAACTTATTGGTTTTATTTATTGTTGTAAGCTGCCCCGAGGCTTCGGCGAATGGGGCGGCATAAAAATGTTTTAATAAATAAATAAAAATAAAATAAAATAGCAGTAGCTTTCCTTCAGTCCATATTCATTTTCTTTCCTCTGCAGCAATATTGATGTGGATATACATCAAAATGGCAGGGACCTAACAGAGGCAGAAGAGATTAAGAAGAGGTGGCAAGATTACACAGAAGAACTATACAAGAAAGAGCTTAACGTCTTTGATAACCACGATGGGGTGGTCAGTGAGCTCGAGCCAGACATCCTGGAATGTGAAGTCAAATGGGCCTTAGGAAGTCTGAGCTAGTGGAGGTGACACTAGTCCAGCAGAGCTATTCAAAATCTTAAAAGACAATGCAGTAAAAGTGCTACACTCAATATGCCAGCACATTTGGAAAATTCAACAGTGGCCACAGGATTAGAAAAGGTCAGTTTACATTTCGATCCCAAACAAGGGCAATGCCAAAGCATGTTCAAACAACTGCACCACTGCACTCATTTCACATGCTAGCAAAGTTACGCTCAAAATCCTACAAGCTAGGCTCCAGCAGTATGTGGACCAAGAACTACCAGAAGTACAGGCAGGATTTCAAAGAGGGAGAAGAACTAGAGATCAAATTGCCAACATACACTAGATCATGGAGAAAGCTCAGGAGTTCCAGAAAAACATCTACTTCTGCTTCATTGACTATGGTAAAGCCTTTGATTGTGTGAATCACAACAGATTATGGCAAGTTCTTAAAGAGATGGGAGTACCAGACCATCTTATTTGTCTCTTGAGATATCTATATGCGGGTCAAGAAGCAACAGTGAGAACTGGACACGGAACCACTGACTGGTTCAAAATTGAGAAAGGAATTCAGCAAGGCTGTATACTGTCGCCCCGCCTATTTAACTTATATGCAGAGCACATCATGAGAAAGGCAGGGTTAGATGAATCACCAGTTGGAATTAAGATTGCTGGGAGAAATATCAACAACCTCAGATATGCAGATGATACCACTCTCATGGCAGCAAGTGAAGAGGAACTAAAGAGCCTCTTGATGCGGGTGAAAGAAGAGAGTGCAAAAGTTGGCTTGAAACTCAACATTAAGAAAACTAAGATAATGGCATCCGATCATCTTACTTCCTGGCAAATAGATGGGGAAGAAATGGAGGTAGTGACATATTTTATTTTCCTGGGCTCCAAGATCACCGCAGACAGGGACTGCAGCCAAGAAATTAAAAGACTCTTGCTTCTGGGGAGGAAAGCTATGGCAAATCTAGACAGCACTCTAAAAAGCAGAGACATCACCCTGCCAGCAAAAGTGAATATAGTCAACGCTATGGTTTTCCCAGTTGCAATGTATGGCTGTGAAAGCTGGACCATAAGGAAGACTGAGCGCAAAAGGATTGAGGCCTTTGACTTGTGGTGCTGGAGGAGACTCCTGCGAGTCCCTTGGACCGCAAGGCGATCAAACTGGTCAGTCCTAGAGGAGATCGACCCTGACTGCTCTTTAGAAGGCCAGATGCTGAAGATGAAACTCAAATACTTTGGCCACCTAATGAGAAGGAAGGACTCCCTGGAGAAGAGCCTAATGCTGGGAACAATAGATGGCAAAAGAAGGAGGGGACAGCAGAGAATGAGGTGGCTAGATGGAGTCACTGAAGCAGTTGGTGTGAGCTTAAGTGGACTCCGGGGGATGGTGGAGGACAGGAAGGCCTGGAGGAAGGTTGTCCATGGGGTCGCGATGGGTCGGACACGACTTCGCGACTAACAACCACAACACATTGGTAGAGACTGTACTCATAGTCGTACAGAAACAATCTGTGTGATGTTTTATCAAACACAGTGCACTGTACTTGTACTCCTGTGTATGTTAATAAAACATCCCACAAAAGCTAACCTGATCCTATTGTACATACTATTGCCCTGAGTCTCTTTTGTGTAGTTCTGCTATCAATGAACACTAAACACAAAGGTACATTGATGCAATAATAACAAACTTTGAACTAAGGCCATTCTTACTAAAGGTGTGATGCACAGTAGATACTTAGTACACCCTGATGAATTGCTTCTTCTAAAATGAATGTTTAGAATCATGAAAGACGAAAGCATAGACTTAATTTTTTAAAACACTGTTCTTAACATAGATATGTGCTACAAAAGCGAAAACAGGCTTGGTTAGTTTACCAATCCTCTAGTCCATGGAACAGTATATTAGTTCTAACAGGACTAACCTAGAGCAGGGCAAAGACTGGCTTTTGCAGATATAGTGTGGAAGGTGGCAATCAAGATCAGAAAGCTTTACAACCAAGAAATCTTGGGTCCTTCTAAAATAGAGGGCTGTCAGGGCAGCTATTTAAAGGTTTAGCAAAAAAAGGAAAAGACACAGTGCAGTTGTATTTACATGGTTTCAGACTAAAGGGAACCACAAGAGAACTTCTAGGTTATGACCACCAGATTCCTCAGTTTACAAATCTAAAAATAGGCATCAACCACAAGCTGTTTAAGCACTATTGAGTACCAAGTTATCAAGCTATTGCATAACTGATAGATCTAAACAGAGCTAGACATTCAACTTCACAGAAGTCACCACAGGAATGGAGAGAAGACCTAATGGAGACTAAATCAGTACTGTTAATCTCTGAGCCAACATTTGAATTTTAAAAGAAACCTGACTTTTCCTTAACTTTCTAATGAGGTTAAATATAGTTGCACTCAAGACCTTTAATATCTACTTCATGGTGCTGCTAGATTATCTGTCTTGAACTCAAAAGCAGAAAATCCATCTAGGGAAATCTGAGTCTGGCCAAATAGCCTAGCAGGTCAATCTTTGTTCCTACAATGTATGGAAACTGCCTTTGGACGCTCTCCATGGGTACTTTTACCAGGGGGTAAACTGCCGCACCTTTCCTATCTAGTTCCACATAAATTGCTACACCATGGGAACAAATTTGCTTAATGACAACTCTGTGGTTGCTTAAATTCTGTCATTTCCATTTAAGTCCTGGAACTGGCCCCAGAGAAGGATCAATGGCTCTTCCTATGAACCATGCTCTCAGTGTCTTCTCTCACTCCACAACGGTTATTACAGCACAGTGTTTAAACCAAATGAATGTGCGACAGCAGAACAACCCTGTGCAACAGCTGCAATTTCACTGTATTCTTGCAATTGGTTAAACACAGCTGGTGTGGCAGACTTAGTTCCAATGTCCGGCTGGTATAACTTGAAGATGAAACTACCACGAGTTTAATAATACTAGAATTTTTGCCAGATCAGGTCAAATGTCCATTCTAAATCCATAGCATGCAGCAGGTGTTTCCCTACAGTGACGGAGATGTACCTGTAGAACATCTGTTTCATTAATGGCAGAAATAGGTGGAATGAACATTGAATTATGACCACATCAGATTCTAACCTTTCTGGCTTTTCAACAGTCACAAATATACGTTTTTAAATATTCCAGTGGTTCAGACTGAGTTGAGTCATTAGCTGAAGAATAGCTGCATTGTGACTAGGAAGCTATTTTAGTTAAAATAAGTTTAAAGTTATTGGACATAGATAAGCAATGGTACATGTCTAGGCTTTTAAATTATTTCCAAAAGACTTTTATCTACATGCCCTTACAAAATGTCAGATCTGACGTCCTTGCAAAAGCCTTTTAAGTTATGATAACTCCTTCATTTCAGTTTCCTTCTGTGTGAATTATAGCATTCTTGGGTGTGGAACTACTGGGTCTTTAATATTCTAAGAAAAGAGGCAGTGTTATTAGCATTCAGCTTCAAAGCCCTACCCTGAAGTCGCCATATTTTCATTATAAGAAAATGTGGGTTAAATTTCAATCTAGCTGAAATTACCCTTATTTGGGGGGGGGGGGGTGAGAGAGAGAGAGAGAGAGAGAGAGAGATGGTTGAACACAACCACTTCAAGCAAACACCTGGGACCTCTGATTCCTGCACACACTTATTTGCAATGAGAAGAAACATCAGAATTCTATGTATAAATAAAGCTAGTCACTGCAATCAGTTTAGCATTTCAGAGCAGCCTACAGATTCCCATCAATCTGGAAACTGCAAATAAAACTGATTTTCCATCCCATAAATCCCAATTACATAGTAACCCCTATTACAACAGGTGGCAAAACAATCTCCTCAAGCGTATATGTGCTCTATGAATGTTAAGAATCGGAAGGGTCTCTGTGCAAGCAGGCCAGGCATTCATATCCACAAGACGCTGCCTTTCCTCCTAGTCAAAGCAAAGAATCCAGCCCTGGAAGGCTTGTCCTGACTCACAGCTACATGTTACAGGCAGGCCCCAGCACTTGCTCTTCTGACCCTGCCAAGCACAGACCTATGTCCTCTCCCTATCAGCCACAATAGGAGGGGAGGCAGCTCTGGGATGAAAATAAACTGTTGGTCATGACAAAGCCAAAAGATTTTTAATGTTACTGGTTGTGCATTCAAGTTTCTGGAAGCTATTTTTGCAATGCCCCAAACAGGTGAACTTCTAGGTGTCAAAGTTAACCATAAAAGTCTTTTTGGGACTGTCAGCCTTATTTTCAGAGTAACAGTATGATAACCAGAAAACAATAACTGACTTCCCCAGTGCAATGCAATGATTCTTATATACAGAACAATGTTCCTTTTTCTGGTTGATCAGAAACCGCCACAGTGGTTTTAGATGTGCATGCATTCAAGCCACTCACACAGCCTATGTCCTTATGAAAGTAAAATTAGCAGTAGTTGAAAAGGTGTGCATGCATCAGGCAATGAATCTCTTCTGAATGCAATGCACCCCTTGATTCTAAATCACATCCTCTGGGGGTTTTTTTGGGGGGGGCGGGGAAGAGTTTAATACGTTTTATTCTAAATAAACCTAATACAAAGAAAAACTAAAAACAACATCAATCATCAGAAACATCAGCCCTACTGGGTCAGCCCCCACATTTTTTCATTTTATGTTAACTTATGAACTTATTTAAATCTATGCAAAGCCCCGTTTCTCTAGCCAATAATAAAAAGAGTCCCAGGTTTGATAAAACACATCCTCTGGTTGATAAGCAAACGTGACTGCCACATTCAGAGCAAACAGATTCTCACAGCCCCTCCTTTTCTCCTATTATTATTATTAATTATTATTATTATTAATTATTATTATTATTATTATTATTATAACATTTCTATGCCGCCCCTTGCCAAAACCTCGGGGCGGCTTACAACATGATAAAATACATTGAAATACAATAGTACATAAAGGGCATCTTTCTTAAGAAAATCCAATTTCCATTATTTAGAAACAGAGAAACGGAGCGAGTCAGAAGGGACCTCCCGGGCCAACTAGTCTGACGCCCAGATCCAGCTGGCTCCACTCACGACATGACTACCATGTGCATTTCTCTCAGTCTTACATTCTTTTTCTTTCAGCACAAATATTTGAACTATTTGGTTTAACTAATAACCAATAATAGTCTTACCTTGGTCAGCTACCATGTTAAAAGCACGTGGGAAACGAATTGCATTTCAAAAATATACAAACCCACAAGGATTTCTACAATACAAATCAGCCCTTGGAGGATCCAGTGTCCTATTTCTGACGGGCCAGATCATAATAGCAGCTGATCCCAAACAAATGCTGCCCTGAGAATGGTTGTACCAGTGGCAAGGCACTGTCGTAGACGTCAGGAATATGCATGCAACATTCATGCCCAATAAGAGTGCCTGATCCTCCCTTTAAAGCTAGCATAATGTCTAGGGCTTGTCTATTTTGCCCTAGCACTTGTCGCATTGCTTTCTGCTTTAATATTAGGTCCTTCAAAGTTTACCCATTTCTTTTGCTAAAATTTCTGCTAATGCTTGGAGGTAGATCAGTGCTTTTCCCATATAAACAGTTCCTTAACTGGAGCATTCAACCAAATTGTCCAGAGTATGAGACAGATCTTTAACTACTTTTTTAGACTCTTGTAAGCCAGCCTTCCCCAGCCTTGCGGCTACCATCTGGCCTGCAACACTCAGAATTCCTAGTCAATGGCCCTGCTGAATGGGAATTCTGGGAGTCGCCGTACAATGTTGTTCCAAGCTATTGCAATTCTGCACCTTCTCTACTGGCAAATTTTTCTGATTGGTTCCATGAGGAAAGCCACTACAGGAATCCTGGAATTCCAGTTAGCCAATATCCACTAGGCTCATTGCAATATTGTACCCCATTCGTAACTACTGTGCTCTGACATTGGCTTTGTCCTGGGCTCCTGTTGTACAACCAGCACCACTGCCCTAGTCTCTGAGCAGAGGAAATGTACTTGGTGCTGTTTATACCTACTGAATACCATGTTTTTTTGAACCCCAGAACTAAGACTGGGGTATTCTGGTCACACTGGCTAAGCTTAAAGGGATGAAGGTCATAAGGGTTCCTTCCTATGCATGCTTCTAATATAAACCCATTTGGGATGTGTCAGGTAATCCCTGTTTTGCAGCCTGCGAGAATGTATACTCAGATCCACAGGGAGACGACTAAGTTATGAACCTCAGCAGTTTTATTTGTGAGAACATCCAGGAAAAACCGCTCTGCAGAGGGAAACCTATAACAGCACTGCCGGGTAGAGGTACTCCCACCAACTACAAGTTTCCAGAACATATGCAAGGTGTTTTACAGGTTTCTAGTCACGTACACAGGAATAGGGCAGATGATGAAGAAGGAATAGGTACATCCCAACAGATCATGTACTCGTGAACAAACCAATATGAAGAAACTGCAGGGGGGACATGACATAATGGTGAATAAATGGGAATGGTAAATATCAGTGATGACAGAGTATGGATATAGCAAAAAGAAAGGCACATGAATCATAACAGGGTATTAACATGCAAGAGAACTAGTCAGAGCTGTTTGCTGCAGCCCAGCAAGTAACAGAATAAAATCCTCAGTGCAGTAAAATGTGGAAACTGACAATATAACACATTTAACTTTGCAACTAAATATAGCAGCTGCCCCAGGGGAGTGGAGAGCCCCAGTCTCTTAAAGGGACAGATGAATAATACAACTTCAGGGAAAAAGAAACCTGGCTGAGAATTCAGGTTCTTTCTGGCAAAGAAGAGCACGAACACTGCAGGTTTGATTTTATATCACAAAGACACACATAAGCATCTTTTCTCTATAAAGATTTGTTTGGATTTCCCCAAAAAATGCAAAGATGGAGCATCTTGGTTTACACAGCAAATCTCTGCCAAGTGTATTTACTGGAAAAGTGAGGTTCAAAAGAAATTAGTGTCCTGTGGCAAGAAGACCCAAACATATCTAACTTTCCTTGGAAATGGGATGAGGCACAGGAAAGTTAGAAATTCGTATAGTTTGAATGATATATTTGGGAAGGCCAGAAAAGTTTGTAGTCTGGATGGTAGCACGAATAGCTGTATCAACTAAAAAGGATGGAGACATGCCCCAAACAGTGACATTCACTTCTCTTTCATTATAGGAATCAGAAGGATCATTACTGATGAATTGTATTATCAGGGTAGGGTTCCTTTTCACAGCATCCTTAGTTCTCTTCAGGCTGGCTTGCTTTCCCATTTGTAGTGGATGGCTAGGTCACTCTTTCTTTCAGTATCTGGACTGGTTGCAATAACCACACACACTGGAAGGGGTGGTGATGTGTTTTTCTATATAAGATGCTCCTGGCATGGAAAACTTTCCATGCCCTCTATTCTGTGCACATCTTCTTCTGCATCCTAGCCTAAATTCCTCATACTGTTGGTGCTGCAGGGCCATTAATTTGCACTCTTTGTTCTTCTCTGTTCTACCTTGGCTTTGCTGACAGTGTGTGGCATGTACAAGCAACCTTGAACACTCTTCTGCTTGCCATCCTGTACAAATATGCTTAAACTGATATTGTATATCTGCATTTACAAAGGCTGCTTCCAGAGCTTGGGGTGTTTGTTTTAAGGGGTCTTTTATGCCTGAAAATTGAATAAAGGTGTCTTGCAGTTGAGCGAGATAAACAGAGAGGCTTTCATCTGGTTGTTGTTTACATAAATTGATCTTTGTCCAATCTGCTTTGAGAGGAAAGGCCTTTTGCAAAGCTGCTCGAAGAGCTAAATGTAATTCTTCAAGTTTATCTGAATATGCATTTTGACTTGGATGGTTTTCCCATTCAGGCTTAGTTTTGGGCCAACTTGGACAGTGTTTCAAAATAGTTTGCAATTGGTTTTGGGGCAGACCATCCACAGCAGTCAAGAGAGATCAGACTAATTTGGAGAATATGTTTGACAAGCAATAAGGTTTTGGCAAATCTCTAGCCAATTGACACAGTTCTGATTTGGACCAGGGCATGTTTATTCTTACTGCCTGGCCATCTGGTCTGGGAGAGAAATGAAGAGGGAACTGCAAAGCTTTAGTTGGAATTGGAGAATTTTTCATGTCTATACAGAGGCATCCTAATTTATATGTGGGTAGCATCCTTCATCTCAATAGATATTCTTGGGTGACTACAGCAGATGGACATTCTGTGGTGCCTGCTGGCTGAGCAAGCATGAGGCAAAGTCAGGAAGTTGTGTGATGCACATCCTGAATGGCCATTTAGGATACTGCATCACCAGAAACTTCTAGAGAATATCCTCCATCTTTAGACAAAATGGGTTCTGATGAGGCAGCTGCCTGTGTGGGATAGTGTGGAAGAGCATGGAGCCTGCACATACATACTCCATTAAGAACAAGAATAAGGCAGAAGAGAGGGCTTTCAGTTGTCACTTCAGGGTTTTTTTTTTTTTAAAGTTTAGCCTTTTATTGGAGTCTTACAAAGAAGCAATTTTGGATTTTCATGCCTCTTTACATAATGTTCTTCCTGATCTGAGCAAGTTTTCCATTGATCCACGTGTATTTTTCCATCTTTCATTTACAATTGGACTTTTAAGTTAGAAAAGTCACCAGAATATTTTTTAAACCCTCATTTACTAGGAACATTTTCAAATTAGCTTTATCTTTGTCTACTTCATTTTCTAAGAATTGACAAGCATTCAAAGCATTGTGACTTCACATACAATGCAGACATGTCTTTCAAGAATACACTCCTCATTTACCTATTTTTATTTTTTTACCCATGATCTGCAGAGACTACAAACTAAAACTGAGACCAAGAGGATACTTCCTACAAATCAACTCCAGAGTGAGTACAGTTCAGTTTTACCAGAGACCAGTCTAGAGTGTTGATGCACAAGACAGGCCAATCCTGGTGCCTGAAGTAAACACCTCACTCTGCCTGAGGGTGATGGTGGAGGAGAAAGAGGCATTTGCCAAGTCAGTGCATCTCCTTCACAGTGTAAGTGTTAACTGTATGGGGAAAGATGTCTGGCTGCAGGGCTACAAAGGGAACAGTGGGATGGTATAGCTCCGTTCCTTGCTAGGTTTCATGAGAGAAGTTACTATCACTCATCTTCAGTTCCTCAGCCCACTTCAGCAAAGACAGATAACAGCACTTAGCCTACTTTGCAGGACTATGGCAAGGATTACTAGAATAGTGTATGGGAAGCACTTTTAGTAGTCTGAAGTGTTTTACATTATTATAACATCTGTAGAACTTAAATTATCGCCTAAAGATCCTTTTGCTTTCCCACTGAATCTATGTAGCTACCTCATTCAGCTCCTTTGGGTCATTTTTCGAATGTTGAGGCTCCCTTGTGTTATGGTTGAAATGTTACTCCTTTCTTGCTCGAGCTCTTTAATCTTCTCTAATACCCTGAAAACTGGTGACTGTATTGGTGTATTCTTCTTTCCCTAATTATAACTAAGCACAGAGGTGCACAGTTTCCCTCCACGGATCCTGAACAAATGGAGATGCCTCATTTTATGTGGCACCAATCCTTTAAGCCTTCATAAATATTCATCTCATGATCGGGAAGGGAAACGGAGCTTGGCTGGCTCACATCCTCAGTGACTCTTATCTGTGAAATGATTCCCAAATCCCAACTCATTCTGAGGGATGCACAAACAGCTTAAGTTACATGAGGGAAATGATTTTTTGAAAGATAATTGTAAAAAAGAAAAAAATCTATTATGATCTCTTTCCCCTTTTCTCTTGTGGATTTTGAAAAAGTCCTTAATGAAAACACAGAAGCATTTTCCTTAGCCTGTCAGTCTAAAACAGAAGTTAATCACCTTTTTTGTTGTTGCGAGCTACGTTCCCCAATTGGCATTCTGTCGGGTGCCATATGCCAATAGTTCATGGGGCCAAAGCTAGATGTGGGCATGTCCAGAGCTAAACGTGGGCAGGTCATCTCTTTTCCACTCACTCTCCATTCTCTCTTTGCTGCAGGCTCTTTCCCACACAGCCGGAAAATGCCTGTGGAAAATCACAACATACTTGCCAGAGGTCTGATCCGATCTTTTGCAGACATTTTTGAAGTTATGTCAGAGATTATTGGTTGCCCACCCATGGTCTGAAAGGTAAAGATACTAAAGCTGCCATTCTAAATAAGATTTCCAGAGAAAGCCCAATTGAATACAACAGAGCTTACTTCGAAGTAAACATAAACAAGAGGATCACAATCAGAAACCCCAAATTCAGTGCATTTAAACAACAGCATCTTGTGTGCAATTACAGGTCATCTGTAATGACTCAGAGGCTCTGAGCAAAACAAACAAAACAGAACACAATACAAAACAGTGTTGAGTCTCTGTAGGATGGTTGCACTGCCAGTGAAGGAATCCAGCAGAATGCTACAACAGAAATGCACAAGCTGTGAATGATAACCTTGGAATCCTTGATAAGAAAGATGAGGCTCTTCGTGCTCTGAGCAAGTGTCTCTATTCTCCTTCCTTTTAACTGAGGCCAGTTAAAAGGAATGAAAGATTGACAGTTTTAAAAATGGAAGTCCTTGAGAGCACTCCCTGCCACCACCTCCCACAGCTCTGCAGCTTATCTAGCTTTTCTCCAGGGATTCAAAAATGACATGCTGCAAAGACTTCTGGCCCTCCTGTTTCCTTTCTCAGTGCTTTCCAAAGCACTATTTTATCAAGTAACTGAAGGATTAGGAGTAAATATAACTAAGCATCAAATAAAATCAAACAGCTTATATTTAACTACTGATGATAAACCAGTGGTTCTATGCAAGCCCTGAGATCAGAGGCAGAAGTCATTCTGAATGACCTTGGAGTTCTCTCTTTCTACTTTCCCAGTATCTGGTAAAGTCTTGACATGGCCAAGGGATGCATCTGTTTTTAAAACTTCCTTTTTTAGATTTACCCTGATGCTGAAGTTTTCTGCTCCCTCGTCCTGCACAGCAAAAGCTCTGTTTTCCATTCTAACTCTGCCCATTCCATTCCTCCCTCCCTCCGTCTCTCTCTCTCACACACAAAAACTCAGTAAAGGCACAGATTAAACTTCACAGTCAGAGAAGCCCAATGTGGTACTTTTCAATTATAAATTGCCATTTTGTCATATTTCCTTACTAAAATGGCATTTCTCAAAAAGTGCTAACCTGGCCTCCATTGTTTCCTCTATTATTTTGTTTATTTAAGAAATTTCGATACCATCCAGTAGCCAAAGCATTCTGGGCTGTTTGTAACCATTAAAACCATAAAATACAATATAAAATACACTTGTGAGCAGTTCTTAGCTGCAAAAGGGAGTTTGGGGAAGATTTAAACCTTTCTACAGCAAAAGCTTCATTTTTCTCCCTTTTTAGTTCCTATAAGGGTGCATGTTTTAGACTTTCTAGCTTCTAGGGGTTCATACAAAAAGTGAATGTGTACCCCAAAGTTTTTCTAGGGAATAAAGCATTTTGAAAATTTCTACAACCTGTCATAAGTTGGGGTTCCTTTTAAAAGGGAGAGATGAACTTGTTTTTGGACTGGAATATATGCCTGTGTCCCAGTCCAAACCAATATTTTTTTCACAAAATATTTCCTTTTTAAAGGGACTTAGAGTTTTGTCAAGCCTATTCAAACTGCTTTTTCCCTAAAACCAGGGGTGGAGTGCACCATTGTCCTCTTCTGAGCATTTAGAATGTTGAAGTAAAATGCAAACTGTGCACTCTGACGGGAATTAAAGGGGGAAGTTGGGAATGCTGCTTCAAAAGTGCTTTAAATTACTCCCATACTCCCTCCCTTGAGAAATGAGAAAAACTATCTGAAGGTTCAGTGGGCCAATGGCAGGATGTCACCAGGCACAACACTGGTGCATTGCCCACCCAAAACGCTCCCCATTTTTTGGCATGTTTTTGTGCAAAGTTTTTATTTTGTTATTGTTGTTGTGTTAAGGTTTAGCCACCATGGTCAGCCACTCTAACATGCCACTGGGGCACACTGAAAGGACTGCTCACAGCTGTATACTTGAGGATTGTGAAAGCCAACCTGACAGCCAGTTTTCACAGTCTCCGGGAAAGCAGGGGAAATAAAGCCATAGGGACCCAAAGTGGCTCACAGCAGAAGAGGGGAATGCAGTGGCAGCCTTGTGCAGTAGCCACATGTGGCTGCTACCATGGGGCTTGGTAGCCACTTGCTCCCTACACACATGAGGGTCAGTCAACCATGTTCAAGCAACACGAGCACTCATCAGGAGTAGAACAACTCGTACAACATCCCATGGGATGCATAAGCCTCCCTGGGATAACTGAGCTGGGCTCAAGAGAAATAGCAACCCATCAAGGCATCAAGGGAAGGGACTCATGTTATGGGAACCCACTCACTGTAGGAGGTGAGCATGTGCAGGTCTGAAACTTATTTCTGACTCTTACTGAGTGTTGGAGCTTACAACCCAGGAGATGTTGCAAGGCAGTCCCTAGTTCCACATGAATACGTTTAGAATTGTTTTACCATATGGCTTTAGTATGGAAGTAATTTGAGCTGCAACACAACATAAACTGTGCTGGAAAAGGCATTGAAACAGATCAGTGCACTAATTTTAATGGTTGCTGCTGACCCAGCTCTGTTCCAGGTCAGCCAGAAGCCAACATGGTCCTTTCTTAGAACTTACCAAGGCATGTTTCTGAGGATCAATATGAATATCAGTGTTGTCTGTGTTCCTCCCTATCATTTACTGTTATCATGGTGAGCTGAATAACATAGTATTTAATGAGAATAAGAATAAAGTTACGTATGTTACACACATGCACAAACAAATAAACAATGGCTCCAAATCTTCCCGGAGATTAAGTACAGAAACAAAAAAGGTCAGCATAAGTTCACTAGTCCAGTTTAGTTTGGATAGGTTCCCCCCCCCCCCCCCCCCAAATGTTATTCTATAAGTTTTGGCCTGGAAGTCTTGGGGAAATCAGTTTTCCTGTAAGGTTTCCAGTTCTTTCAGGCTCTGGCTGGCCCACGATTTGAGCAACATAATTTTGTGGTACTTTGTTATTTCTGTTTGTGGTCTTGGCCCAACATGAGTTTGTTGAGTGAAAATACCAAACCCTCAAAGACTTGCTTTGCATGTTATACTGAAGTATTTGTATTCCTGTTATTGGATGCGGATGCTCACTGTATGCAATTAATATAGTTGGCCTTTCCATATGAGTAGGTTAAAATCTTTCATGTTTAGCTAGTACTCTTCCTGCAGTTTTCATCATTTCAACTTAAACAGAGGCGGAACTGGGAATGAAAGGTTAACCTTCTAAATGAGGAAGAATGTTGCATGGCATAGCTTGTGCCCAAACTGAAGCAGACTACTCAAAAGTAACAGAAATATTTGCTTGTCTTCATATTGGGTTACTGCATGTATACAAACACAGAAAATAATGATGTTAGGCATTGTATTTCCAGTTAATGCATTTTAGATGCATTAGATTTGGATAAATCAGAGGATGGACAGTTTCCGTTTTGCCCTCTTCTTTCCTGTATGTTGTATGAATATTGCAAAAATAGACCTGTTTTTCAACTCTATTGCAAAAATAGACCTGTTTTTCAATATTCAGGGAAGACCTTGGATCTTGGCATGTGTTCAATGTCTAGAGAAGGAGATGGTATTGAATTGCAATGTCTAGGCCAATGGTGGTGAACTTATGGCATGTGTGCCGCAGTGGGCACGCAGAGCCGTCTCTGTTGGCATGCAAGCCAAGTTGCCCCAGCATCACCCCAGCAGCTGAGCATCGGATAACAGCGCACATAGTGGCCATGCGCATGCTCGGAAAGGAGTAGCAGCGCCAGGTAATGATGTCATGAGCCACAACTCATTAGCCACGACTCATCCAAACTTTCACATGGCTGGTCAGTGTGCTGCCAAGCATATATATCTTTGCTTGGATTAGCTGTGAGTTTTAATACATTTGTTTTTATTAATGCAAGACTTTAGCTTTGAGTTTTCTTATGAAAAAATGAAATTTAATATCTAAGATTTAGCAAAGAGATGTTCTAATTAAGAGACTGAGATTCTTTTAATGTCATGCTGTTCCCCTGATATATTTGACCCAAGGTTTGACAAATTATCAGGATGCATGCAACAGCAATGATCACATTAATTGTGCAAAAGGCATGCCAAATGCAAATTTTTATGTTTCAGTAAAAAGATGCTTGTATCAGTGAAAGCTCTGTTATTGTGTTTTTCTTTTAAGACAAAAGATTGTTAATGTATAGAAAAAAAGTTTAGTTTTTTTCCAAACTAAAACCTCAGTATTCAAGTTTTATTGCAGTGTTGGCGCTTTGTGATAAATATGTGGGTTTTGGGTTGCAGTTTGGGCATTCGGTCTCTAAAAGGTTCGCCATCACTGATCTAGGCCCTCCAGTTCAAGTACATCTTCCATTATCCTTCACTACTGGCTGTGCCAGTGAGAACAGGCAGACGTTATGGTCCAACAACATGTGAAAGTTAGAAGCTGCCCAGTCCGGCTCAGAGAGTGCGCTCACTTCACTCCACGTCCTACTAAGGACCCCTGGGCCACATCGTTGTCATGTATGTTCTGAAGATCTGCCTAAGAATCCATCCAATATTCTTGTATGGTTGCAGGTTGCCAAAGCAAATTGCTTGCCCAGGTCTGCTGGGGCTAGAAACAGATTTAGTCATATTTGGAGTAAATCCTTTGAAATTACTGGGACTTAAGCTAGCTGTAGGCAAATGCCATTGATTTGGGTGAATGGCTAAGTTTGGATACAGTTTAATCATTACTCTGTTATTTTCATCTTCTAACTGAGGCATTACTGAAACATCCAACTATGAATAACTGCATGTGATACTAACTGTTTATAGTTAGTCTCCCACTTTTCTTGGGACTGCAGCAGAGTGAGAGAATCCATTACTGTTAATTCCCCAGCCATGTGCTTTGCAAAAATTTTTCTCTACGAAGGTGGGTGGGAGCAGAGATCCCATTGACTTTAACTGGTCACTTTTTCTTAAAAATGCAGACCAAATTAAATTGTTCCCCATCCCAGTAGACAAAGCATGAAATCAGCTGCAGAGTTATTTAGCTAGCACTGAAAATGTGCACGTGTTTGTGAATTGCAGCAAATGGCAGATATACTGTCTCTCTGTCTCACTGATGTCAGATGTAGAACAAAAACAGATTTCTGACAATACTGTTACCAAAGAACTTCACAGACAAAAAGGCTTGGAGTTTTTGCAGTAATCATCTGCCTGTCTCTCCTCAGTCATTCTCTTTCAACAGATATAAACATCCACGTGATTAAATACTGATCTAGAATTACAGACCGTGAAGTTCACTCATTTACCTGATACTGACTCCTTAATAGCACATCCCGTGATGTGAACTCAGAAGCAAACTCTTTCTTTGCTTCGCAGAACTTACTTACCTTCACAGGCATGGAGGTTCCAGTTTCAGCTGAAGCTGTGGAGTGTACTGACTCCTGCCAGTGCCTACCCAGTTGTTAGCAGCTGTGACATGTTTAAAAGCAAGTAGCTTGGAATGGCAGTGAAGGAATCTTGCGCTTTGCTACCTGGGTGCCAACAAAGAACAATAATAAGTAGCCACATGGTTCTAATGGGCTTAGGCGAATGGGGCGGCATCTAAGTCTGCTAAATAAACAAATAAATAAATAAATGTGGTTTGAAAAGTAGACGCATGGTCAAGTTTCATTGGTCAGCGCAAATGACTTTCACATGCTGGATAATACATGTACATACATGGTGTGTGTCTGACTATGCATGCATGTATACTTATAAATCTATATCTATTATCAGTCTATCGATCTAGCTATCTAACTAGCTATACTTAGAAGATCCTGGTATGTGGGCAGTTTTCTCTTATCACTTGTTTAATTACATGCATTCATACACAAAGGCCTGCAACGGTTGTCTTAAAAGAAAAATCAGGAATTCTAATCTTAAAGTTAAAACTTTACTATACTTCACAAGGAGGTTGTTGAAAATATTTTATGAGGATTAATCTGGTTTATAGATTTCAGCTACTGCTTTGCTGACTTTGATCTCAGACTGCAGTAATAAATACATTCTCTGGGTTTGCATGTTACATGACACTTTTCAGTTTACCTGGCCATTCTCTTTGAACTCCCTCTCACATTTCATATACTTTTTAGATCTCAGATAACCTTATAATATGATCAGCTTAGAGGTTATGTGAGAGTCAAAGGTCCTGAAGATGTTTTCCTCACTCTTTATAATTGAGAAGAAGAAATTAAGTGAAAGGCAGGAATTCATTTAAAGCCCAGTGGACAATAAGAGTTGAGTAGATTATGTGTAGCACCCAGCAGGTTGAGTGATAGCAGAGGTACTGATCTTCCTGAATGAGTGTTCACAGCACAAGTGAAAAGTGTTCATGGTACACCTGGGAGTCCCAACTCTGCTGTTACTTTATCACAGAAGTCCTGGCATCCAAACTATCTTGCTAGAGAAATAGCTAGGGTAACCACATAGCCCATATGTTTGCCTTTTCCTGCCAGTTGCCCTCCAGATATGTTGGACTATTAACTTGACAGTACTAACAACCATATAAAGAGTACTTTTCACTCTAAATACCTTTATTGCCACTTAACTCATGGAATGTATGCTCTTGATCCACAGCCTCAGTCCCTTCATATTAGACTGCCCATTCATGATGATGTCCATGTAGAAACCTTGCATTGCATAAGTAAACTCAGTGGTGGGGCTTTGAGCCACATTGCTTGAACTTGGCTCATGTTGTCTTTTTTCCCTGTGAATTGTAGACTGTCAGCTAGGCAGATGCATCTCCAGATCATTTCCTCTGATGATCATGTTGTGAGCGGAGCCAGCTGGAGCTGGGGGTCGGACTAGATGGCCCAGGAGGCCCCTTCTGACTTGTTCTGTTTCTATGTTTCTGTTTCTTTGCTTTCCAATAAGTGTACACTTTCTGTGTGGCTGAGAAGGCTTGCCTCCATCCTGTGATGGCCCAGCGTACCTACAACTTTCCTGTCAGCCCTGACAGGATGAGCCAAGTCGTCCTGTTAAAATAATACAATTTCTTTCTTAGATTACGCACTCTTTGTCTCCCTTCCCTTCTTCTGGGTGAACTAGGTTTTGATGCAAATCCTACAGTTCAGGTTTCAAAGTATGATAGTTCTTAAGGGGAAACTTTACTAGAAGGCGTTGCTCTTTATCGTGTACATCGTGATCCTGTACCTGATTTCTTTTAAAGGTGACTTGAACTTTGGAGATCTCCTTGTCCCTCCAGCATGGAACCTAGTAATGCAAAGTTAGAAATGTAATATTCCTGGGCAAGGGGGGGGGGTATTAAATTTGTAGCCATAGTTTATATTTAAATAACCTGCACCACTAGTTTCCCTTAAATAAATCTACTTTTACTTTTATACTGCACTTGTGAATTGCACTCGTTGCACTGCATTAGCTGCACTTCAGGTTAAAATCAGTTTATGCATGCTTCCTTTTTATGTTATCAAAAATGAACTGACCTTCTTTAAATGAGATGTTTTTCTTAAGGCTGGGGAACTACCAGATTATTGGCATTCCACTCAGCTCATTTGTGAATGGTACTACCAACTGCCTTAAGATAAATGTACATGGAGCTAACCCTTTAAATTAAAACACAAGTTGTATCCTAAAAGGTGACTTGGAGGTTCCGCAGCCTGTCAGGTTCTAGAAGAAATTACTTGTTTCATTATAAGCAGAGTCTCTGACTAGATAGTATGGGATCAGTTAAGCCTTTTTAACTGCTGCAATAAGTCATCTTGGCTTTAAGCAGTCAAATTGCTAGAAAATGACGTATTCAACAGTATGTGTGTTGAAAAGCTCAAAGAAAGTTTCTCCTTCATCCATATTTCAGCCATGCACAATTGTAGGTCAAAGTTTGAGTGTTTGTAAACTAATAATCCCCAGATGAAACTGGAAAAGGCTGCATAAAGAATCATTCTTCCTTCTCTTTGCTTTTGCTTCTTGGAAATACATGGAAAAGTGATTTGGGAAAATAATTAGTTTTTAATGTGAATGCAACAGTGGGATTACACATATTATGAGAGACTGGGCACAAAAGTTCCAGTCAAGGCTCACTTTCCTTCTGGCAAAAAATATATTTTGACTGAAGGTATTTGAAGGAAAAGCAAATGGTCACAGGCAAGACTGGCGTATCCTTTTGCTGTGCGACATGGCCAATTGAACAATAAAACTGTAGTTCCTCAGCCAAGGAGAACTCCTGCAGCACTTCTGTATCTTCTATTTTCCATGCTGTAGCTCTCGGGGATAATAATGGACTCGGGGGGATCATCCCAGTTTACGACAGGGTAAAGGTTAAAGGATTTGTCAGCTGCACAGGGGGAGAATCCCAGTTATTTGATCACCTGCTGCTACTTCATGACCTTGTAAAAACATTAGACATTATCTAGCAATCAGGTATCAGCTGCTGCATTATTAACTCCTATAAAAAATGTTTTGTGCTATCTAACAGGTGGCCACATGGACACAAGCAGGTTCCCCATTGCCCACCGTGGAATAGCTCCATATGCTCCCTGAGACCATCTGCCGCAGTTTTCCAGAGGGATAGCACATTGGCTGTATAATGTTGGAATTGTTAAGGCTGGTTATCAAACAGGCTATCCATGATGTTCTGCTGCCATAGGATGGAAGGATCTGTCAATAGGAGTCCCATGAGATCCTGAGGCTGATGTCATCTGTTCCTTGGCAGCCTCTTTGCATGCCCCTCATCTTATTATACTTTTATGTCTGGAAGATTTTTAAACACAAACAACGCAGCAAGAGACTCTTGTCCTACATTTCTGCAATCTTCCTCAGGTCTTATATATCTAGAAACCACTTACAACTAACATATTCTGCAAATAAATTGACCTATTCTAGCATGTGTTATTAACCTTTCGCATTAATGGTTGGTATAACTTCTATATCAGCAGTGCACGTCATGAATCGATTTACGTCCTTGTCTCAGCTATATGGCATGATAGTACATGTGTAATTAACCTATTTCTGAGGTAAGTATCTTTGATCAATGAAAATAGACTTTTTTAACCCTCTGAGAGCCAAAAGAAAGGTTTTGGGTAGAATAGGTTAAGTATAGCCTTAGGCTGGAATTATAATTGCTCGAATCAGACCAAGCACTAACAGCAGCTTTAATTTAACACATGAATAATATGAAATAATTATTCCCTGATGATTTTTTTGCCATATTGTTAAAGAATCATGCAGGGCAAATATCTTCCAAAATCATTTCCTCAGTAGGCTAAGCACAGAAAACCTGAATCTAACCCAAAAGTCTCTGTGAATTTCTTCCTAAAAGCAATAGTTTTCTATCAGATTTAATGAGAATGGCCAAAAAACCATGGGAGAAATTTTCAATAAAGTACTGATCAGCACATGCATAATTTGGGCCCACACACACTGAATGTCAGAGATATTATGCCCATATGGAGTTCTAGTTGTCTCGGATGCAGTGCAGTTACAGGGGTGGGAAAAACTTTCTCTACCACATGTAGTAAGAAGACCAGGCAGAGTGGCATCCAATCCTGACCACAAAGCTCTTATTATCGGTTACTGTTATAAGCACAGCTGCTGTTCTTGGCTCGCAACCATCTGAATATGTTCTGCTCTGAACCCTAAGTTATCCCATTTGGTAGCAGGCAGCTAAATGATATTTAAGCTTTGGGATTAAAAAATTATAGGTTCCTAATCTAGCAAAGTCAACATTGCATGCTTTCTCCTAGAAATATAAACTGAACCTGAATTGAGTGCATTCAGTTATGTTGGTCAGCTTTGGAACTTTTAAATGTTTAATTTATTGCTTCTGCTACGGTAGGAAAGCAACATACCTGAGTTTAATTTTTCATCCCACTTAATGATGAAAGTGAATGAGATCTTTCCAGATTTTCATAGCTTATCCCAAAACCAAAATCCATTTTCTGAAACATTATTGCAAGAATCTTGTTACATTGTAGTAACAGTTTCACTCCAGAGTATGCTTCTAAATTAACTTCCTAAATACAGGGGCCTGGATCAAATGTTTTATTCTCCCACTATTTTAATGTTTAACTGGTTTTAATTGTGATTTTATTGTGAATTGCTGGATGCTGTGCAATTTTTTCTGTGCTTGTTGTAAACCATTCTAAGATGTTAGTAATGGGATGATCTATAAAAGCTTTTAATAAATAAATAAAGTGTAACGACTTCCTTTTTATAAACTACGGTTTATGGGCTCATAACAATTGACAGCAAAAGAAGGGGACGGCAGAGGATGAGGTGGCTAGATAGAGTCACTGAAGCAGTTGGTGTGCGCTTAAGTGGACTCCGGGGGATGGTGGAGGACAGGAAGGCCTGGAGGAGTGTTGTCCATGGGGTCGCGAAGGGTCGGACGCAACTTCACGACTAGCAACAACAAAATATGTGCTTAGCACTTGCCATGCCTCTTATGCACTTGCTTTCTCATTTCTATCGTGGCTTCTTTAAACCAGTTTCCTGTTATGTTCAAGGCAAGTTACTAAACCAGGAACCCTTTGTAAAGACAGATTAAACCAGTTTTCCATTTCCTATGCTGAGGTTTGCACAAGCCAGACCACAAGCACTGAAGGCTGGCACATATGAAGCAGGGCGAACTGGAAAGGGGGACTCATCCTGCTCTCAGTATGGCCCAAGACTGTCACATCCCAATTAGAGCATTTTGCTCCCATTCATGATGCATGTGTACTCAAAAATCCACACAGAAATTAAATAGCATGATGTGACCGAAAGAACAAAAGCCCTATTTAAAATGCATTTGTTTCTGCTTCTTTACCATTCCTGATAAAACCAATCTCCTGTGGTTCTCAGAGGATTTCACTGCAGATAAAGAACTCCCCAGGAAACTATGCACTCCTTCTCTTGAAAAGCGCAGAAGCCAACTGGTAAGCACCAGGTTCCCTTCTAAATTGCCCATTCTATAGCCTTGTTATTCCTTCTCTCTCTCGCTCTTTCTTTTTTACAGTCCTGCTGGTCATAATCTGGAATTGATCTCCTTTTAATGGGGCCACCAGGTGGGAAGTGTATCCTAAACGCCATGTGTCTTCCTTCAGCCTATTTGATGTCAAGCCTACTGAGTTAAATGATGTACACAAATGAATTTGTATCAAACGACAAGACCTCCTCCCCAGAGGCTGCTGGCAGCTCAAAGCTTAATTGCGTTGCCCAGCGAGAAGCTTTCATGCCTTTCCTCTCTGTGGTGTATGTGCTATAGCTAATTGTGCACTTCTAGGATTGGGGCAATTGCTCCTAAACCTCATCTTGAGCTCATTACAAATGCCCTTGTGTCAGGCCTTTTCACATAAATACGGAGTGTTTACCTGCC
Source organism: Varanus komodoensis (assembly GCF_004798865.1). Classification (NCBI taxonomy): domain Eukaryota; kingdom Metazoa; phylum Chordata; class Lepidosauria; order Squamata; family Varanidae; genus Varanus; species Varanus komodoensis. Next base: position 79,568,894 of record NW_025335268.1, read on the forward strand.
ATTCATCTGCAAAACCAGACTTTTATCAAGGTTGATGGTAGCCCTTCAAGATATTTATTTTAATACACTGGCCTTTCACTTCTGAAGATTAGAGATTTCTCTCAAGGGAACAAAATCGCCTCAATGGAATTCAAAGGCACTTAGACATATTGTTGGTTTGGGTTCATTAAAGGCATATTGTTAATGCCTTGTGTGTACTTGTATGTGACACACAAATATTTATTAGACTTCATTTTACCTTTTCCATTGCAGAAAATTGTATTATCAACCTCTTATCTGATATAGTAAAAGACAGTGCTCTATATGAGGCAGAGTTAGACTGGGAAGATCTGGATTCTAACTGGGTATGAAACTAAGTAATCTTGAGCCAGTCACTTGCACTCTTCCTCATCCTAATATATATCAGAGCTGTTTGAGGTTAAAAAGTGGTAACCCGCATCCCGATTTGCTGGCCTAATCCCTGGTTCAGTCACTGCCATCTTCAGGTGACGTTGTGGAAGTCTTCACAGTGATGGATGCTTCATTAGGACCAGAAAAACACGCATTTGCTACAAATAAGGGACCCCATAAGCTGGATTGTCCAATGAAGGAGCAGTTCCTTCAAACCTGCTGGTAGTGATGGCGAAAGAAAATCTCCCATAACTTTCCTTAAACGTGTGCTAGACTTTACTTTCCATCATTCCCAGCCACATGGGCAACTGTAACAGATTAGGCAGGTTCACACATATTGGCAACCCATCGTGGTAATTCATGAAGTGCCAAGCAATCACAATGAGCCTGGCAGATGATTTAGCTCATCATGGTTGCTTTGCTTCCTTCCCACAGCTCCACCTCCTTCCCTCTCATTCCTCTGGGTAGACAATGCTAAACTAGGTGGATCAATGACCTAATTCCTATTAATAATTGTTAGTATGTATTATTCATTTCTATACTGCTCAATAGCAAAAACTCTCTTGGCAATTTTCAACACACATAAACATACAATATAAAATACAAACAACTTTAAAAACATAATAAAAAGGTTACCATACAAAAAATTAAAACACATATAAAAAAGTTGCACTGACCCATGGAAATTGAATCATAAGACCTGTTTAAACAGCTAACAAAGCCACAGGAAACTAATGAAACGCCTTGCAGGAGAGGATACTCTAAACCCGGCACTGTTGGCACTCCGTTGTTCTATAATTTGGGGGCCATCTAAAAAGGCTTCTCTCCTTGTTGTCACCAGATGAACATCTCTTGGAGTAGTAGTCAGAGGCAGGTCCTGAATCTAGGTAGATTGTGGTTGGGAGAGGCATCCTGTCAGCTGTGGTGGTCTCAAGCCATGTTAGAATTCAAGGGTTAAAAATCAGCACCTTAAATTAGGCTCAGAAGGTTAGGGGCAGTCAGTGAAGTGGACCAGAATTGCTATATGCTCTAACCATTTGGCCCCTGTTATTAATGTGGCTGCCACATTTTGCACAAGCTGCAGCTTCTAAATAACCTTCAAGGGCAGCACCCCAGTACAGTGCAGTGTAGCAACCTAGTTTAGAGATTACCAGATTGTAGATTACTGACAGCAGGCTGTCTCTGTCCAGATAGAGGCATAGCTGACCACCAAGTTTCAGTACGTATCTGGTTGCACAAACCTGTCCAAGAACTTTTTCAACATCCTGGACCTATACTACCTAAAACTAATCCCAAAAAATCTTGATCAGGCTATGTTATGGATAGCTCACCTGATTTGCTTGCAATAACACTGCACTGCAAGTCCTGAGGGATGTAAGAGATTTTGTCCTGGAAATGCCAAGCCAATATATCGCAGCAGACCTCAACAGCACTCATGTCAACTGCCCTGACCACCTCTGTGTTCAGAGATTGACCAGGGATTCAACAGGACCACCTGCCATATCAACTGGAAAGTTACCCAGAGTCCTCTGGAAACTATCTGGGTATGGACTATCTTCATGAGTCACACACCATTGCAGAGAGGAAAAGTCACTCTTAGTCTGAATCTCAGCAGGCAGTGATCTGATCTTGACAAAGGGACCAATTGTACCTGCACAACTATACATCAAGCTAGAATGTCAAGTCCATTCTAGCTAAGCTGGAAAGGAGTGGGCCTGCACCTGGATGGGTGACCACATGTAGAAGCAGAGCAGAGGGTTGGACTCAGGGGCCTTATAGGCCCATTCCAACTCTACTTCCATTCTATTCTGTTCTAGTTTCCCAGACTTCAGATCACTATCGCCATGTCCAACTGGAAAAAACAAAACAAATCTAGAATGTGCCCTGCTACATGCGTTGGGCCAATGACATGTTAGGACTGTCCCAAGGTTGTCACGGAGTCCATGAGTCTCAGCCACAGTGTGGACTCTGTGAGTCTCAGCCTCAGCCATAAGATCACAAAGAGGCTGGTGGAAAGGCTAAGCCAGTTGGAGAGACGCTGGCAGGGTGGTGAAGTCAACACTCCCACCCTTGCTGACAGAGTACAGGGCTGCTTCTCAAGGCTGCAGTCCTCAGCTTTTTAAAGGCACCTTCCTATGTTCCTGTGAATTATTCATCAGAGTAAAAAATGGTTAAACATTTTTGAAGTGCTCCATGAATTATTAAAAAAAATGACACCTTTTCCCCTACTCAGTATAATGTTCAGTCTCCTATAAAATATGAAATATTTTACTTTTACCATATGTAAAGAATGAATATATCTGAAAAGTTGCTTTTATTAGTGCTTTTTCATGGTTATAGATGTATTAAAGATGTCAATGCATTACTTAAGTTAATTGTTTTTTCGTAACCATCCATTGAGTCACAAGGCATGTTACTGACATAAAACGGAACACAGAAGTGGTACTAATTTTATTTGTAAGACATTTAAAAGAACAACAGAGACATGATACATAAAGTCAATAAATTGCATAATGTCATTAGTTTATCATCGACAAAACAAAACCTGTCACAATGCAAACAAATGTGATGCATTTCAGGGAATGATGTTTTAATTGCCATAAAACTGTCATCTGGATGAAGTGTCTAGATTATTAATTACCTCCTTGGGTTCTAATGCTATTCTAGTAAATTGAACAAGAAATTTTACCATTTCCCCTGCACCAACACTTACGACCAGTGAGAAATCCATTCTGGAAGCTGTCTGTAACAGAGAATAAGGGGTTCCTAACGTGGACAAGGGCAACTTCTGTGATCTTATAAAAAGAAAAGAAAACTTCCTATCACTGTTAATAGAACTTGCCTGAATGTGGGAATCTGAACAAACCCCTCTAGGCTTCACAATATGTCATCAAAGATTAAAATAAGAAGAATTGCTTCCTTTTCAAAGAGAAGAAGTTGGCACAGCTGGCTACTGCAAACTCACCAGAATGAATTTTTATACAGTGATTTTTTTTCTTTCATACACAAATTAGATCAACATGTCAGGTTTTGGAACTGTGTAGACATCCCAAGTTCCTAGAGCGAGTCAACTTCTTTGGAATTTGTGCTCTTAGCTTCAAGGGAGCATCAAGGAAGAAGGCCTCACTTTGAAAGCCTTTGTAACAAGAGCGCACATGTGCTTTCATCTCCCCCCCCCCCCCCCCAAAACACACAATATCCAACAATATCCAAAATGTGGCTCTCAATCCTTGACTTGGTGCATAGACTGTCCAAAGCATTGCACATATAAAAATGGCGTTTTAGTTCAGATCGTATTCAGTAAATGTGGAGATAAACTCATCTCTTGTTGCTGTTATAAATGAATGAATACCCAAATGTATCTGTTTACTTTTTAAAAGACATTTACCTCAGGCCAGCAGTAAGAAGAGTCCACCAGAAGACAGGAGGAAGAGAAGTGCAAGATGCTACTGTGTCCACTGGCTTGTCAGTCACTGCTTGCTTCCATCTGTCTTTGCATTCTTTTTTAAATGTATGTAGGCAATGAAATGGAAATCAGTGACATGCTTTTAGGCCTCGTACCAGCATACTGTGCCTGGAAAGCACAATATGGGAAGTTTAAGCAACAGGTCGTAGACAGCTGAAGGCATGTAATTAACTTCTTGCTGACCATTTGTATGCTGCCTCTCATAGGCAGCATATCAGCAGAGATAAGGCCTAGAGCATCCATGCTCTGATGAAAACAAAAGTGTCCCATCCCCTCTTCCCCTCTCACCCTGCCCTGCACAGCTGGAGGAGGCAGCTAGATGAAAGGCAAACACAGCTGTCCTAATTCAGCAGCTCAGTTCACTGTTAGTATGTAGCAGGGGGAGCCAAACTGAGACTTGGAAGCAGCTTGCAGCTCTGAGTTCATTTTGCATCTTGTGCCTCACCATCTGCGAGCACCCATGGGCACTCATTGCCGTTTGCCACCTGCAGCCTCTGCCCCCACACACCTGTTTGTTGCTTCCGGCTCTCCAACATCTGACATTTACCATATCTGCCTCTTCCACTGAGCAAGTCTGGCCATCCCAGTATATAGGATTCCTTGTTCAGAACACTGAAGACTAATATTCACACACTAACAAAGGGGGTGCTTTCCTCTTATTTTATGAAGTTACATCAAGATATCAAGGCCATCATATACAATGTTACCTGTACATGAGCATGTTAGTATCATGACATAAAAAGCAGTAAGTAATCTCTTAAAATGCAGGAGGCTAAAATCTAATATGTAAGAAATGGTTAGGATAAAAAAGAGAAATGTACTGTTTTATTTATTAATAACTCTGAAATACTCCAGGACCAAGTCTTGCATATTGAAATGGAAAAATGAAATGCCACACTTTCCTGGTTGAGGTATGAATGTCCTGTTTAGCAAGGGGTTAGGGGGTTTTGTCTGTTTAGATTTTAGAACAACCTGTGTAAAGATGGCCATATGTACTTAAAGGATACCTCCTAAACGTCATAAAATATGCAGCACTGTAAGGAGCAAACAGTAGTTTTGAAGCAGAAGAGAAGGATGGGAAATTTTTGTCCACTCTGCTAAGGGAGCTTAATAGTTAATGAATTTTAGAAAATGACAGTTAACATCGCACTAAATTTAGAATATGGAGGGATCCAGTAAACTACATGAAGGACTCTGTCCAAGTGCATGTGTGTGCTTGCTTGTTTGAAGTCATTTGAGTTTCTTTGTCAGTGACAGAACTGCCTATACCAGAATCCATAGAAAATGAGAAACTAAGTGAGATTGTTTTACAAAATATGTGAAATCATTTAACTGGCTGAGCTGTTGGTACATAAAAAGGGCACAGTAAGATGGAGACTCCAGCTCTGGTGGCTTGGTACAAAAGATGAGATTAGCTAGGCAGCCTTGTTTATTTGTAATTATCATTGTTTTATCCCAGCAATACTGTTGGGTAATGCATGACACACATTTAAAACTGGATTTTGATTCTCGTTATATAAGGTTTGAAATTTTAATGTTATAAAAGTGAGGAAAAGCAATAGCTTGGCAGGAGAGCACAATCTTTATATGTAAATTTTGCATAATCCTGGGTCCATTTCCAGCCTGGTTATATGCTAGAAAAGACACTTGCCTGAGTCTTGGAAAGATGCTTCTAGTGATTTTATACCAGGGCCTGGTAGGCTGTGGCCCCACGGATGTTTTGGTCTGTATGTCCCTTCAGGGATACCCAGCATAGCCAGTTATGGAGGATTATGGGATTTGTAGGCAAAACATCTGGAGATCCAGAAGTTGCCTATCCCAGCTGCAGGCCATACAGAATCTAGACAGGCTAAGGATCAGAATCCCATGTTCCTTCCTGTATGAAAGAGAAGGTCTTCAAGTGTGATCCTTTAGGGAAGTCCTGGACCATTTCCTTTTCACTCCTCCTGTTTCCTTAATGTGAAATAGGAGTACAGCAACAGGAACAGGAGAGTCCTGTGGCTTTGTGGAATTTGGAGTGGGCATCTACCATGAGAAGTAAATAATCTGAAATTGCCCTCTTTTTGTGTTCAGTTGAGTCTATAATCAAGACATATATTTTTAAAAGAGAAAAAATGAAAGCAAGAGTAAACATTGTGAAGGCCTTTCCCTAAAGACTAAGGGTGGGTTACACAATTGTTTGCTAAGATGATAAAAATTCCTCAGCCCTAGGTAGGGAAAACATTGCATTCGAATATTAAAAAAAAAGCAACAACAACCACTAAATGCCACTTGAGAATCTCAGATGCAAACATATATAATTTGACTGCTGCAAGTAGGAAAGCAGCATATTCCATTAGAATAAAATATTGTGCTGTGAGACATAAACAACCCTCCTTTGAATGTATACATGGAAACCACTCTTTAGTTTTAAGAAAATAGCAGCATACCTTTGTTATGGGTAGAAGTGCAGAAGTGCCATTCTGTGGGGAAAGCTGTTTGTTTGAAGAGGCTTCCCAGGTGACAGCAGCAAATTTAGCCACATCAGCACAACTATTCTTGTTTAGAGGTGTTTTCTAGCACAATTAAAATTCCTGCAATAGTGTCATGGGCCATTTCACACAAATAGGTTCTTCTACAGATAGGCATGGGGCCATTTTTTCAGTGGCTACAACACTAGCAAAAGTAAATTAAGCATTCGATTTTAGAAGCCATGGCAGAAGAGAAATTCAGACACAAAAGAGTGAAAGGGTAGGTGGACTTGATTGAACAGATGTCCCTAAATTGTTTGAATGGGTGCCAAGGCTTTCAGATTATTACTGAAGATCAAAATAATTAAGATTGCAAAGTCTGACAAAATAAAACATTTCTTGGCTTGTGCATCAGTTACTTTCCCTTCAAGCCCCTTCTCCAAAAATGACAGCAGAAATACAGTTTGAAAGTTATACATTAGTGCATAACAAGAGACAATCAGGAAGGATATAAAAGAAAACTCACTGAAAACAGCAAATCACTGTGCTCTGGGAAGCTCATACCAAATGTACTTAAAAGAAGGCAGGAACTTCCTATAAACACATGTACAGTTACATTTAGAGCATGGGAAGGCAAAGAGGGTGGTTCAATGATCCAGCACATGCTGTGCATGCAAAGAGGCCCCTGGATAAGTTCCGGTAGTTCCAGGTAGGTTTAAAACCAAAGGAAGCATTTCATGTTTGCATATCACAAAGATTACCTGTGAAACTCACTGCTGCTAGATGTTATTCTGGCTCTTTGTATAAATGGCTGGCCATTAAGTACTGGATGAATTTATGGGTAATAAGTCTGGTAGCAGCTAACTAGTAACAGGTGCTAATAGTACTGACTAGTGAGACTTGCAACAAAATGTTGCAGTGTGAAGTGATCCAGTTTGCTGTTCCAGTCAGTCAGCAAAACTAGAAAAAAAGAGGGGCAGAGGAAACAAAACCTCCATATAGTACTATAAAAGGATTGTTAATAAATTAATAGCATGTTCTTATAGAATATCAGATGCCCAATATGTTTCTGTAGCATCATTCTTCAGAGGAAGTTACCAGAAATATAGTTCTCTGAAGGCCCACCCCTGCACCCAGCTGGCCAGCCAAGTCCTTCTTCATAACATTCTGTGGTCACCAAGTATATTCAGTCCTCATTGGCTAGCTTTTGGGATGGGGTGTTCTCTAACTTAGGAAAGACAACACTAAATTATTTTTAATTTGTTAATTATTCTATTTCTGCCCACTTTGGCCTTTCCCTGAGCCTGTTTAACATTCCATTTGGCTTACAGACAATAGCAGTTACAGCCTGAACATGAGAAGTAGAAGGAATAGGTCAGATCTGTAACAAAATATTACATTGTGATGAGAAGCCATATCTGAGTCCAGCCAAACAGCCATGCCCAATTCCAAGATTCTCCATTCTATTCCAGCTCCACCTTCCCCAGTTTTCTGTTTTCCATCCCCTCCAGCAGACACGGCCCGCACTGGGTTGCTGTAGGAGTGGTCCCACCTTTATCAAATTCCTAGAAATCTTGGTGTTCCCCATACTTTCATGTAAGAGAACCTGAAATGTAATTACTTTATTCAGATTAATAATAGCCATTATAAATGCATAGTATGTAGGTTTAGGGAAAGAAGCATTTCCACAGAAACACATATTTCCAGGCTAAGGAATACATGGCTGCTTTAACCACCTCCCCTCCCCCCTCTCTTTCCCCTTTATCCCTGGAAGAAGATTAACTCTTCAGGATGCCTATCATCAAATTGCATTGGTCCAAAGGGGATTCTTATGCTCCCAGGCATCTGGCATCAGCTGAGAGTTTAATCTTTGTGCATTGACTGTCACGCTAGCTCTGGAAGAGGACTCTGGACATCAAGCAGAGCTAGCTCTGTTTGAAAGAAACTCACCATCTGTCAGTGAGAATTTTAAAGTACTCTCTGCTGCAATAGCCTTCTGGGCACTGGTGGACAGTAGTGAAACAAGGCCTCATAAGGCAAAGAGGTTGCCAAGTGCAACTGAATTTACAGAGAAATAATGAGGAGGTGCATTGCTTTTTGTTTTTTACCCAAAGGACTGTCTTTCTAGCCCTGCTTGGCCTGCTGCCACGGCAAGAAGATATCTTTTAAACAACTTTAAAAGAGTCTCATGCAACTGTCAGAATATTACCGTTCATGAAATCCAGGGCATCTATTTAAAGGATGCTCCTGACCCAGCAAAGGCATGGTCCAGCACCTGCCAAGAAGGAGACCCCTGGAGTCCCTCCTCATCCTCACCATTGTCACTGGCTCGCTCATTTGCCTGTTGCTGCTTTGACCAGATAATGGTGGTGGTGGTGGTGAGATGCCACTGCTGACATGCTCGCTGGCTAGCAAGCGGCCGGAAGGGCGAATTGGAAGACCAGAACTGACAGCTGCAGGTGATGCCAATGGAGAAGAGCCTGCTGAGCTTCTAAAACTGTGGAGCTGCAGGCTAGAAACTGCCATTTTGCTCAAGAGCTGGTGTGATATGGTGGCCGACTGGGGACGAGGGAGGTCTGGGCTCTAGCTCCAATTGGCCATGAAGCTCACTGGGTGACGTGGAGCTAGACACTCATGCCCAGCCCAGCCTACCTCACAGGGTTGCTGTTGTGAGGATAAATTGCAGCTATGCAGACTGCCTTGGGTTCCCCGCAAGATGAAAAAAGGTGGCATACAAACATAATGAGATAATGGTGATGGTGGTGATGATGATAATGATGATGATGTGATGGGCAACTTATGGGGGTAGAGCTTCTTTGCAAAAGGTAAAGGCAACTAGAAAACTTCTCTTGATTTCAAATAGCTTTCTCTGCACCAGGGAAAGAGCATCACCATTGTTCGTTCTTCCCCAACTCTTTATCTCTATTACTGCTGCTTAGTTAGCTAAAAACAAAATGTAATCATTGCACGTCATAATCACCCGAGTCTTAAAGCATTCAGGACTTCATAGCACTTTTCAATACCTGCACTTCAAGCTGTGCCGAGAGATCATTCCAAACCAGTGTAAAAACTTGCATCCACCTGGTTGCATTCAGTAATCTAGTTGCTGCATTTTGGACAACTGCAGTTTCCCTCACAGTATACCAGGCCCAGAACATGGGACAGTGTGTTAGCAAGGATTTTGTTAGCTTTGGTACATCAATTATTTTCATTATTAAAATGCTGATTTATTTTGTTTTCCATTCATAAAAACCATTTAACTTTTCATTATTTATAGATTAAACTTCACTATGGCCACTTGCCTATTTTATTCTTTTTTTATTTTAGGCTATTACGTTAATACTAAGCAGTTGTTTGGCCTGTCATCACAGCATGGTTCACTCAGTGCTGTTTCTGGTGGTTGCCATTCCCCTCCCTACCCCCACAGACAATACCCTTCATGTTAGCCTTCTTGGTAGCAAAAAATGGCATCCATACCTACTGGTGCCTACCATTTATTTCCACATACCCCACAATGACTTCCATGTCTGGGACATTATGGAATGAAAGCATGGGAGCTTCCAGGAGCAGTGGGCATATTTGGTCCTGCTGGTGCTTCTGGAAGAATAAGATAAGCTCCAAATTCTCAGAATGAAACAAATAGGAGTTCCTTTGAACCACTGTGCTTTCAATTTAGTTAAATAAACATCAAACAGAACAAACTTCATTCTGTTCAGTTTTTAGTTTGTTCAAAAAATGAAGGCATGTCCCTGGAGCAGGGATCATGATGGACAGCCTCAGCTGGAAAGTCTTTGTCTGGAATAAAGACATGTTAAAAAGTCTTGGAGTCTCCAACCACCAGATTAGCCAAAACCATCATCTCCCGTCCAACATGAAGATGGCCTAGGAGGGCAGCTACTTATCATTCCCAAAGGCCTCCCCTACCCCATCCTCTTGAGCCATCTAAAGGGTAGGGTAACATTACTCTGCCACCAAAGCTACTTGGGGGTCTGACAATAACATCAGATGTAACAGGACCCCCATACTTAAATTTGACTATCATTTAGAGAGATGACAATCCCTGTTGTACAGGTTGAACACTATCTTCCAGAACAGACAACCCACCTACCAACAGGGCTCTCTCTTTTCTGCACTGAGTTCAGTTATTGGCCTTCATCAGTACTATTGCTGCTTTTAGGTACTGGTTTAGTAGCTGCCTGAATCTGATGCAAAGGTAAATGCAAAGATATGGGTGTCCTTTGTGTATTGCTGGCACTTCATGCAGCTTGCAGAATGAAATCTCTCAGTAGCTTTTTAGACTCAGTGCAAGGCTAACTATAGGCTAGGCAACAAGCAAATAGTTATATATGGGAGGAGTGTATCAGCTGTAACAATACCATTTTATATTAAAAACAGAGAAGCAATAAAAATGATTAGTAGACTGTAGATAGGGACAGACAGACAGACAAATGAAATGTGGTTTGGTGGAATAATTATTTTCCAAGTTGCAGTCTTAACAGGTGGTAAAGATGTAAAAGAATAAAAGATAGGGGCGGGTTGTGGCTCAGCACAACAGCACCTTCTTTGCACACACAAGTTCACAATGCAATCCTGGCATGACCAAGTAGGACTGGAACTGGGCTTCATGGGCCAAATATCAATAGCAGCACACCCGAAACCTCTGCAGTCTTGTGATTCTCTTCCTGCACATTCTCATAAGGGGATACCTATGTTCTGAGTGCTTTTGCAGTACCGTAATTAGATGCTACAATTTTCTTTCTGTTCAGCTTTGAGATAATGTCAACTTGTTCCTTCTGGGGAAGGGAAACAAATGAGTTAACAAATGTCCCTTTCTTCACACCGTCTATGAAGATTGTTGACAGAGAGTTAGAAGGAGAAGTTTGCTTAGGAGAAGGAACGTATAAGACTGATGCTTTGGCGGCTAAAGCAGCAGATGTGATATATTCCTGACTGACCCTAGGTGTGCTGAGGTTAATCTTTTGAGTAACTAATGGCTGAGAAAACATCTGCAATGAGAATTATTTGTAAGGTACAGAGAAAATCCATCACCTTTACCAGCAACAGTGGATGGTGTGTTGGTCAAAGGTTAATACAACTCTGGCTTAGTATATGGGAAGCTTCCTATGGGGTGACAAAATTGATAGGAAGGTCATGGGGTACAGGGATTCCTATCTTCCCCCATCCTGCATCCCATAATCTTTTAGAAAGAGCAGTTGCTGAGGGGGATAATGGTCTCTAAAACTGTGAGGCACAGAACACTTTGGAGTTGGAAACAATCTTCTGGAAAGAAATGGGGTCCTGAGACAAGGAAGGTCTTCCTTCCCAGGCCAAGACACAGGTGGGCAGTCAGGGATCGGCATTGCTGAGTACCTGAACAAGCCCTGCAGCAAACCCTGGACTCCCTCAGCATGGCTCTCCCTCTCCTCACTGCTTCTGCCTATTTATACTGAGCTGGCATGTGTGTGTTGAATGCTACCTAGAGCTACTTGATTTGTGAGGGTGATTGTCCATCTCCCCCATTGGTTCAGGAAGAGTTGCTGCTTTGTTTGAAGTGATGTTCCTAACACCACATAGGATCAGAAGTATCTTGCTCTATTCACTTTCTCATGCCAGAGCTGGATATGCCCCGACTGACAGATCTTTGCATATCTGTCAGCAGCCACACGACTTCATGCAAGGATCCCTGAACAGCTGGCCATATGGATTAATGGATCAGTGCCTGCATGTATGGGGCTTAGAAAGGGTGGTCAAGTCGAAGGAGTTGGAGAAACACTGAGATGTATGGGGAAGATGGAAGATGTTTAGAAAAGGTGGCCAAGCTTTAAAAAGTTCGAGAAACTTCACCATGTAAGCCACTTAAATTCCCCCCATCAGTTGCTGGATCCCATCCATTCAAGTACTTTGAACTTTCCTCCAACACTATTTGCTTGCACATTATAATAATTCAAAGCTCCCTCAAAATTCTGTTTGAGTCACAATCACAGTTCTGCTGAAAATGTATCCCTTCTACAGAATTGCTGTGGAAACAATTGGAGAATTCCATATTGTTTTACATTCCTCTCTCTCTGCTTTCACAGACAGGATGTATACTTTAAAAAGGCAAACAAAATGGTGCTGCTGCTAACTTCTGAAAACAGTTAAAGCACTTTTTACACAGACACAGACACACACACCATTTCCTTTGTCAAGCTTACATGAAAAAGAAAACATTCAGAAGTAATTTGTTTTACAACTTTATACTTTCATTGGCTAGTAATTGTCATCTACTACAAAAATAATACTCTCTCTGTGTGTGGGGGTGTAATTTGCTAGCTTTCTGTGATTACAGAAAATGTTATACTGAGTATTTGAATGCCATCTAGTGGTATCAAACTGCAATGGTAATTACTACTGTTTAGGGCAGGGAGCGGAACATCTGGCCATCTAGATGTTATTGGACTGCAACTCCCACTGGCTAGCATAGTCTATGGTGAGAGATCCTGGGGGTTGGAGTCCATTAACATCTGGAAAGCCACACATTCCCCCATCCCTGATTTAGGCCCACTAACCAGAAAACAGCTGCTTATCATTAATGTATGTGCTACAGTTCTCTGTCATGTACAATCTCAGAGATGTTTCTCATCTAAATTAAATGATCCCCCGAGGGTAACTTTAATTACAGATCATCTCAGAGAGATGGCAGATGAATTTAAAAATTGAAATGTATTTTATCACATATGATAGAACACTAAATCATTGCTAACAGCTGGTTTATCTATGGTGCATGATTCCTGCATGAAATTGCAGACGCGGAACTTCCCAGGAAGCGCTGTACTATCCATGTGAGGACATTAGTAGGATCTGTGCCCTACTAATAAGTAGCTCAGCACTGCTAAGTTGTGCTGGTCAAACTTTATACTTAGGACCAAAGGCATTTGCAATGCTGAGATTGCTCCAGTACATTGCCCCAAATTCACACCACTCCTTGTATGGCTGCCAGTCTTGTGGTGCAGCCTTTTATGTAATGGGAAGCTTCCAGAGTAGATCAAGACTTCCCAGGCTATTGGGAGGTTCTAAGTGATGTGTTTCATATGATACAAAGAACTCAGCAGTGAAGGATGTGAGAAAGTAGCATGGTTTTGGGGACAAGGCTGAAAGCTCGGTCCTGTCACTGCTTCCATCTAAATCGGACCTGGGCATTGTATGGCCCGTGGGCCACATCCAGCAAATTAAAAGTCAATGCAAATATATATTGTCGCAATATAGATGCAAGCAATACAACTGCACTGCTTTTATTTTGAAGGATCTGCTAAATTGAATTGAATATATTGCTTTTCATGTAATTTTATTTATTTATTTATTTAAACAGCTTATATGCCGCCCCATCACACGAGCCTCGGGGTGGCTTACAATGTTATGTAATGTTAATGTTTTTGTGAATATTCATTAAATAGTGTTGTTCTGTGCTCCACATTTTCATTGTATGATTGTAATGTTTCATTTACTGTTTTTATAAAGATATATATTGAGCAGAGCTGTAAGTGTATCGGTCCGGCCCTTAACAACTGTCAAAGTTTCTCATGTGGCCCCATAGGAAAATTAATTGCCCACCCCTGATCTAAATCTATTTACACATCAGTAACACATAAATAAGACATGTAATAGGTTCCCATCAAATGTCATTGTGTTGATTTTGCTCATACTTAAACTTCAATTGAATCACCACTATTTTTCCCATTTAATGACCCTACCTTACTTCTCACCTTCTTCTGCACTGATGGATATATATATATATACCAACCGACAGAAAACACATCATGTTTCTGCTGAAATGAATTCCAGCTCATGAAAGGTTATGCCTTCTTTGATCTGTGAGCCCTTCAGGTGCCATACGAATCTTTCTTGCAATAGACTAGCAGAGCTGTTCCACTGAAAGCATCATGCCCACCATTTACCATAGAGTGAGTGCACATTGGAAATCTTAATTCTTTGGGAATCTAGTTGCCTTTTTTCAAGAGAGGATAGATAGAAAACTAGAAAATAATGTTCCTTTTACTTCCAGAAACTGATGCAAATAACTTTTGGCTTTTTTATTTTTTCAGAGCAAGGGAGACTTCCTTCATATGCAAATTATCCAAGGTTGACAGAAGAAATTTGGCTGCTAGAACAAATAACAGGATGACAACTCCCCATTCCCACCCCAACTCTACATATCAAAAAGCGAACTGGATGGGCAGTTGGCTCTTATTTCAGTACTAGTGATAGGATGGTATCAACCAGTAGATGAAATGCCACTGGACCAGTTTAGAGGATGCAAAGAAGGCAACATGGACACACAAGTCTGCTAGCCTGGGCCCACCAAGAAAGAGTCAGCTGCTTCACTCTGTTAAATGTATCTTGTGTTGCTACACCAAGAGCTGCACCTCCTTGATGGGACCTGCAAAAAGCTTCCCGAATCACCATCTTAAGACCAATGTGTATTGCAGGTGTGACTTCCACCATGAGCTGTACAAGAAAAGTATTTTCCCTTTCCCTATTCCCCTCCTTCTTCCTCCCTTGTTTTGTTTACCATGCAGTCTGAGGAAGAGTTATAGAAAATTCAAGAGCTATATTGTATTTTTTAATTGGTCCTAATGTAAGTAATATGGCAATGCTGTTTACACATCTCTCTTTGCTTTTGTAGAAAACAAGAATGGGCTATTGCAGCTGGTTGTAACAAAAGTTTATTTTCAGTTGTACTCAAGGTCAACAGCACCTGCCAGCTGCAGTTACGTGTCCGGGACCCATTGTTGTTGGTCAAAGTGGCTTGTGGAGGAAGGAAACAAATGGCAACTGTTCCTGGCACAGCTGTATTTGTATGTTTAGCAATACCCTGTGAGTCACTGCCTAACTGCACTTCACTGGAATGCCATTGTTTACAGATGAGGAACTTGGGCCTTCTAGGAAACCCTTCCAAAGTTTTCCAGTTTGTCCTACAATGACGGCAACTTTTTATTTTTGTTCCTCTTCTTGAATACAGATAGCAATTAGTAAAGAATATTAAAACGGGCTGGACCTACCACTGGGCAGAGTGAGGGAGCTGCTTCAGGTAGCTTCTTCTGAACGCAGCATCCGGTAGTGACATGTTGGAGGACAAAACGGTGTGTGTCATGAGGGCTGCCTGCACCCCTTCTCCCAAGTTAGCCTGCTTATTTGAGGCCTGCTGGTGGAGGCTGAATTGTGGGTCCTGTTGTTCCTCCACATGGAATTGTAAGAAATACAATCCTATCTGTTGCCTTGGGCAGCAAAAAGCCATGGGCAGGAGCTGACACTAAGTTTTGGACCAGGTCTCCTTGAAAATGGATGTACCTGAGCCATAGACTATTGCTGACACCCCTTTTTAAATTATGAAGCCTTCACGTTCAAGGAAGTACTGCATTGTATGCACAGTGTTACCTCTTTCTTTTGCTGACTTGAAAACAGATATAAGGGCTGACTTGGTTTTTGAACTTAATCATAAACAGTGACCAGAAAACAGATGGAGATTTCATTCTGACACTTGTGGCATCCAAGAAGACTTTGCATTTTATTTAGTTTTGTTCTCTCTTGGAAACAGGAGCAAGGGGGGAAGGATCAAGCTGGTGTTCAAACATAAACATGGCATGCTGACACATTTCCATTCATTGCATTGATGTTCAAGGGATTTAGTAATGCATGGTGTTTATCCCTTTCATGACCTCCCCCCGCCACCAAAAAAAGAGAGCTGGAGGGCCAATTCAGGATTCATCCTTAAGAGCACAGGGGCCTATTTTGAACTTGCAGCCTACTTTCAAGCTGATGTTGCTGTGCTCAAGTTGTCCAGCCAGTATTTGATCCTGAACATGTGGACCAAATTTCATTCTGATATAGCAGATTAGCACATTAAACAACTAGTTGAGTTAAACCACTATCCTCATCTAAATTGGCCAGTAATGATGGAAGCCATGATAAGGGTAAAAGCTACTCTAGGCAGAACGCCACCAAAAATGGTCTTTAATGTTTTTAACCTATCACAAATACACTTACCTTTTAGGCCTAGACTAAGTAGTTATTCTCCACATAAACGATGCAGAGAGAGAGAGAGAGAGAGAATATTACAATACATCCAGCTCTTTCACTGGTTTTTGAGATGAAGAGGAAGGAAGGAGAGACAATCTGGGTTGTTGGCACTGGGAAATGTCACTCTGCATAGCAGCTGCTTTAGGTTTGCCGCACACCATAAAGAAATTCAGAATAAGAGGGAAGCAGGACAAACTGTAGCCAGCTGCCTGGAGCTTGTATTATAGAAACAGAATCAAATTCAGATTAGGAATGAGGAATGACTTTACTATGGTTGCTTACTTATATAGAGAAGCTAGAGCTTCTCTCCCATCCCATCCCTACTCCACACACAAAGCACAGGGGAGGGGTAATTTGGGTATTAAAAGTAATGAATTAGGAAGAGAAAGGCTATTGGCAAAAGGTTGTCACCTGGCCTGTACCAGTTTTGCTTGAGCTAAATGTGAAAAACATTGTTAAAGAAACGGCTAGCCGAAGGTTTTTGTTTGCTTTCCCCACCTATATAAATTTATGCAAATATACATTATATTGCATTGTATTGCATTCATTTTGATATAGAAGAATGCTTTGGCCATTGAGAAATATACAAATGTATTAATTAAATGAAGAGTAATGCATTATCATAACTTTCTTATCAAAGCAAACTGTAGCTTATTGAATGTTTCATAGGAAAGCCACACTTACAGGCTGTAATCCTAGCCGTATTGACCTAGGAGTAAGCCACACTGACTCTAGTGGAACTTACTTGGGGGCTGGGGAACAGGATTAATGGGTAGAATTATGATACCCAGGATTTTCTAAGTGGAAGGAATAACTGTTAATGCTGTAACCCTAGAAACATCTATTTCGAGTAGGCAGGACTGAACTTAGTGGGGTTTACTTTCGAACAGATAAGAACAGGACTGTACTATCAATTACCTCCAATCTGTTACATAGATATGCCATATTTTAAGAGAAAACGGTGAAAGTACCAAACATTTCATTATCTTTGGTACCTAAACCAAGTAAAACCTCCCTTCTATTTTCAACATGCTTGCTAAACTATCTAAATAAAAAACACCATTCTCCCTCCTTTTTTGTCCTTTTGGTAAATCACATAATCAACATATGATATAATCAACAGAGTCTGGTAAACCATAGCACCCTTATTCTGACCTCAGAAATACTAAATTGAAGCATGTTCAGCGTAAGCCCTTCATTATCCTAATTATGTGGACAGGACACATTCTATGATGCAGTTTCTTACATTTACTAATTTCCATTCCCTTGTCCCTGAACAGATTACCTAACCTCTCTAGTGTGAGACACAACCTCAGTGTTCAGTGCTGCACACCACCTGTTTACTGTTTCTTCACAGACATGAAGGGTTCTTAATGGGAATACTAAGAAGCATCAAACTTTTCAAGAAACAAGAATGATGACCCTGGCCATATTTTAACCCCATCCCCCATCTTCCCAGAATTTAGGTGATGTACTGTAGGTGTACCTTCTCTGCAGTGGAATTCACCAGCATGGACAAGAAGCTTCTGATGGGTGTTGTATGCTTATAGCCTCCCAAAAATATATTCAAGAGAAGCCAATATCACGTGCACACACATATATTCAGGAGTGGACTGCTTCTTACCTGTTAAGATGCTTTCTCTCCTCCCCTCCTCCCCAGCTTTTAGTGAACTCTGTTTGGATTAGGCTGGGCTACTTAATCTTTAAAATATGCGTTTCCATAACAAAGTACAGATCATGCATAAATTCTACACGTTGCTGTGCAAGCCAGACAGCCGGTGCACAGGACCCTTCGGAAAGCCCCCACATTGGCTGCTAACATTGTTCTGTTCTTCAGTGTTCTTTCCCCGTGAAATGCAGCCTTGCTCTGCAAAAAGCAGCTGAATTGACCACTTTTGGTCTGGGAAGAACTGTAGCAGCAGTGAAGTTTCTGCTAGGCCTTTCTTTGCTTTTAGTCCTGGCTGAACAGCAGAATGGCCTCAGTGATCATGGTGGGATATGTATGTGTGCTGGGAGAGGGGTGTGCATGTGTGTGAGAGACAGGCAGACACACACAAGTGCAAATGAAAAAAAGGAAAATACATGCATGAAAGGACTTAGAATTTGGTGGCAAATGCCCCCAAAAGGCAGAGGTAAGGATTATGTCTGTCTGGTCATATGCTGGCTCTCATTTTGGGTGGCTGGGAAGTGATGATTTATGGGAGTACATCTGTGCCACCAGAGCATACGCTTCGAACTGGCTTGGTCCCCTGGCTGCATGATTAACAGCCTTTGGAGACTACCCCCTGCTCAGAGGAGAAATAACGGGCTGGGCCTGCGGGAGCGGGAAGAATGTGCGTGAGTACACTCATCAGTTTGCTTTAAAAATGGGAAATGAGGCAAAGGAGACCTAGATGACAGGGCAAGTTAGGTGAGAAAGACAGGCTGAGGACACGTAAAGGACAGCTTGCCTCGTTCCTCCTTTTTCTTGGTGCACCAATGCATTTTAGGCTGCCTTACCGCTGGAATGTGTAGCTGCTCTGTGAAAACGAAGTAAATGCAAGAGAAATCAAAGAGGCTATTGCTCAGGGATGCTGGGTTTTCACATCTATAGGCATCATTACCACTGGAAACCTTTGCAGAGCAGAGTGATTGGCCTGCTGAAAAATTCATCTTTCCACCTAACGCTGACATACGGCTGCCTCTTGCTCACATTTAAACAAGCCCTAATACCCACAACTCTAAGAAAACAGCTCAGATTTCTTTTTAACTGAGTAATATCAAAAGGCATAGAGATAATTAACAAAACAGATTAGTTCATAAGGAAAGAGCTATTACTAAGTGTTACCACTAATCAAGGAGGCTCCATTCTCTGTCTTCACTGAGAAGGACATTCAGAGACAGAAAATGGAATTACATACTTTTCTTGTACATTTATGCCTAAACATTTGCGACTGTGATTAGTTTGTCATTAATTCTTAAGCTAGCTCAAACATTCTATATCAGTACTAACTTTAAGCTATTGATATAAAGGCAGCAATGAGACAAAATTCCTTGAAAAACAAAGTTAAGATGCATAAAATTGTAATGACCTAAGGTACCTTTCCCCATAAAACAGTGTAAACTCTTCTGCACGAATGTCTTATTACTTCAGTGCTGAAATGATGAAGTGACGCTGAGTGAACACTTTATTTTAAAAGTGGTGCATTCCATTGATCAAATGTCTAGTCAATAAACAGCATGGTTGGCTGGAATACTGACTTTCTAAAAGCGATGTTTTAAGCCAGGATTACTGTTTTCTTCTGAAAATCCTCAAGCAATAAACAAGCTAGAGAGACACATTGACATAAAGCTACCTGAACAGAAGAGCAACTTGCATGGAACCTACCATGTGCAAAGATCAGCCTACACAATGTCAATTGCCAATCAAATGTTAAGCTGAAAACTGGTCTTGCAGGGCAGGGAAAAACCTGGATCAAGGCCCCTTACACAATAGCTCATCGGTTCTGTCAAAGATATGCAAGAAGCCCAAATCCAGCCAGGGTCACCATCCAGGTCTGCTCTCACCAAGTCTTAGTCCTTGCTCTATCACAATTGTTATTATATGCTATCAAGTCATCTCCAGCTTATAGTAAGCCTATGAATGGAAGCCTTCCAAAATGTCCTGTCTGTGACAGCCCTGCTCAGCTTCTGTCAATCACAGTATTGTTCATTAAAAAGAAACCCAGTCCACTGCAGAAATAGTTTCAAGATGTAAACATATGCCCTATTCAGCCCCAGAAACAACCACATCACACCTGGTGCCCCCTACCAGTTCTTCAAGCCTCTGCCTACCAGGATTTGGCTTCCTTGACCAAGGAGGATCCAGATGTCCTATTTTACAGAGGACAGTCCTCTAATTTGGAGAGAGGGCAGTCCTCAATCTGAACATGTCCTCTATTTGATAAAGCTGCCAAGTCTAAGTCTGATTTAAAATGAGAGAACCATGAGGGTGCAGAGTAACCTTCAACTTGCCCGCCAATTGTACAGGTCACTTGGACACAGCCTTCCCTACTATACTGAGATCCATTGCATTTCTATTTAAATGATAGTCATTATTTTTAAATGCACACTTCTAACCATGGTATATGCTGAAGGCTACACAGGGTTTTTTTTTCTCTTAGCAATATATATGTTGTGACCATAGGATAGAAGGACAGACAAGAGCAAACCTGGTGACCCCCCCCTGCACATCTATACTGCACATGGCACAGACTGGATTAAGCCCATTATTTACAAAGGATTTTTATTATTTTAACAAGATACTGATTTGTTAGAACCACAAGCTGATGGTCATCATTTTCCCCCTCCAAAATAAACCCATCACTTTGGAGGTTTTTCTAATAAATAACTTTGGACATGGAGGGAGCCATGGTATATTTTGAAGCCTTAGAACCAAAGCTGGAAACAGCACTCTGACCTTCAAGCTGGATATCAGAGCTGGAAGCCCCCTTTACCCTTTGGTGCCAGCATGGAAAAGACCCTTGAATGCTCTCCAAGGTTAGGAAAGTTCCCTCAGAGAAAGGAGCAAGAAGTAGGGAAAGGAGGAGACAGAAGAATGTAAGAGCTAAGCTATTGTGAAGCATTTTCAGCCTTCTTCTTTCCTATATATGCAAAAAGTCCTGTTTAGAAGAATAGGCATGGGGGAAGCTCTGTGGGATGACCATAAGTTTCTTAATTTGCAGCTTTAAGGGGTCCACAGTACGATTGCCACCTGTCTATGCTTTAAGCTGCACTAATGAAAAGGAAAACCTTATGCTTTCCTCAGTCAAATCAAGAACTGCATATCAATTTTTCATCAATTATCAAACTTTATTCATCAGTTTAGTCTGACATCATCATATTTCCATAGATTAAAAATCATTTAATGTACTACATTAGCATAAAATAAATAATTGACTTTTATCTGACCAGCCTCTTTCTTAAGTCAACACACTCCATGAAAATACACTTTTCAATGTTCAAGAATCAATGAAATAAATGAGATTTGCATCTGTACCTTCTAACTTGCTTTAAATAATGTTTGAGTTTTATTGTGGGATAATAGAAAAAATCCATGAGTAGGTGACAGTAGAAAAAGGATTTTCTTAACCTAAACTTTCTTAACAATATTCTGCTGAATCACATGGTGAATGTTATCATTCCTGAAGTTACTTAGCAGTCAATCTTACACCTGAATGCCAAAATAAAGGCAGCTGAGAGCTCCTGATCACAGACTGACTTTCCATTTTTGCCTATAAGAGAGAAATGTCCCCTTGAACATGTATTGCGTCCAGTGTATAAACTGATAAAAGATAGTTGTGGTTTAAAGATAGGCCCATGAAAGCAGGGATTCAAACAGCAACAACTTTTGGGTGCAAGTCATTCCCTCAATGGCCAGAAGCTCTGGAAGTCAGATGCTTATGAGCATCCTCTGTAGAACGGGTAAAATGACAGAGACAAGCTCCACCTCTCCATGCCTCCCGCTCTGCAAGCCAGCTAGACCGCTGAATTCAGCTTTCTATCTGTGGTGCTTCAGACAGGGAGGGATTCCTGGTGGCCCTATCTGGTCTCCTTCCAGCTCCCAGATTCCTTACACCCCTTCTCTGAAGTCCCTTTCTCAAAGCAGGTAGCATTGGGCTCTCCACACCAGCCAGGGGGATGGGAATCCAAGGACAGATTCCTGGTTCCAAGGACAGTTCTCTGTCTTCAATCCCAAATCTGGGAAACTGGGAAATCCTTTGGCTCCCTGGACACTGTCTAGGAAGGCATAGGATTGGCTCTTGGTAAATTAAGTAGAGACAAATTAGCTACCCATACGTTACTTTTCTCTCTATCTACTACATCTCCTCAGAAATCTTCGTGAATTTGTAGGTCAAATTTTCCATATTGTCCCATGTCAAGCAAAGATATGTGATGTCAGAGTTGATGTTTGACAGTGTGTGGTAGCTGATATGCAAATGATGTGCCTGCACCGCTATCTCTTTTGCAGTGCCATAGCACAGAGATTTGCAGACTTGCAGGAAACATTTTCTAAAACAGTGTGTCAAATTACTTTTGTATGTCTGCTCTTCAACCACAGTTTGATGGGGGAGTTTCTAAGTAAGGGCCTCACCATCTCATACGGTGAAGGTAGAGTGCATCAACTTACACTCTGGTGTGCAAGCAATTAACATCAGTAGCCTGTCTGTCATTATCGATCATCTTCAGGGAATTCAGATAAGCTTCCTTGGATAGAGCTTGCAAACTTCCTTGCATATTATATTTGACAGTATTAGATGTTTGCCATATGATGGTCAGCATGTATTTGGTGGTTGATATTTAATGTCAGTCTGCATTTTGAATGCAATGGCACATTTAAAAATTTCAGGATATGCCAGGTTAATTAGTATTTACCAGTTCATACAAACACCAATGACAAACATGGGAAGAGATGCCCCCAATAACCTGTAATATTTAAATTCAAGTCTTGAAGTCAAGCATTCTTGTACTGAAAATTTCTTGCTTAGAAACTAAATTGCAGAATTGTACCACTCAGCACATTTCCTATGCTTGAATTTCAATTTGTGTATGTAGGCCCAAGGTTCACCTAAACACGTGACAGTGTAAGGTGTGTAGGGAGAGGCAGAAGGCCTGTCTCCAGGGTTCCTATGCATGCCAGCCCCACCTCAGCAGTAGAACCCTGTGCCTGATTGGGGAGTCTTATTTCATCCAGTCCTTAAGGACATGAAGAGTCCAGTAGAAAATTCCAGGTATTTGCATGAGGCCAGTACATTCGGCCCTGTACCAATACACAGTTTACCTGTGCATTCAGGTAAACACCTCTAAAGGGCTACAGGACACGTGCAAAAAAGGACATTGTGCTTACAGATGACACATGCAATCGTTCAACAGATCATATGGTAAGTACAAATTTCAGAGATTCAATTTGTTCCTCACTAGAATACAAAGTGGATTACTTGTATATCCCAAATGTCATTTTCCTCATTTTCCTTCACAGATTTCAGGTTTAGCAGATGTATGTACAGGATCTATTCTTCTCAATTAGAACACAAATTGAGTATAATACAAATTCAGAGAGGAGGTAGATTGTTTGCTACTTTATGAGAAGTTTAGCTGTTGGGACATCCTAAACTATACAATTTCTGCAAGAAGCGGCATCAATGTTAACTTTTGAAAGGATCTTAAGTAAATATACACTAGGGAGTTGTAGTTTTCTTTTGTCTATGTTACTTTAAATTCATTTCAATAAAAGATCAAAATATAAATAAAATAATAATTTTATGCTATCTACTACAACATCAGGAAGTTTCAATAATTAACTTATATTAATTCAGAGAAGGAACTGCATAATGTATATTTTTAATAACCTGGTACAAAAATGTTGTGTATGTGTACTGAATATGTTCAGGTCTTAATCACATGTGCAAACTAGCTTCATTGTGTCATATTTCACAATGTATGTCCATGAATGAGTGTTTCATTAAATTCAGTTTCTTTCCTAGAGGGGCAACAAGAGAATATGAAGATGATTATTTTCTGATAATTTCCCAACATATAGCCAAAGCAAGAACTGAAATCATTTCCTCTCAAGTGGGAGGATGTTACTGAAGCATAGCATATGAAAGCCAAATTCTCTCGTGCATTTTTCATAGTTGCTCTGAGCAGCCCTTGGGGTTCAAAGCACAGTAAACATACATGTCAATAATGAGCATTCTTGTGCTTTTTCTGTCATAACTGTGGACCAGAAAACCCACACACTGGGACTACTTTGGCCATTATATTAAACTTCATTCACAGCTTAAACTGTTGAAATGAAATGTTTATCAGACAAACCTTAGCATCAGATTTCTTCTTCCTGAATTCTATAACTAAGACTGTTGTGCCATGTATATTGTTATTATTATTTACCCCAGAGCAATCTATTTGGATTAAAAAGATGGTAGAGATGTAGAATATTATATATTACACACACACGCACACACACACACACATATAATTTTCAAATGGCTCAATTGTGGCTTGCTCAGATAGTATCGGGTAGCACTGTGTCAAGTCTTCTCCATACCTAGTTTTGCAGAACTGTTTGTTCTCTGTGAAAGGCAGCTGATTTTTGGTAACTTTAAAAGGAATAGCTGAATTTTACTAATTCCTGAGAGAGGTGGGCTTACTGTGATAGGCAATGTCACTATGGAGCACTGTTCCCAGGGGGCTGTTCTCCCATAAATTAGAAAACAATTATGACATGAGGTTTTCCTCTGCCTTCTTGTCTGTAATGGCAAAACATCCTTTCTTTCCCAAACTCAAAGGTTATTAGAATTCCTCATTTTAGCTGAATGAGTGAATTTTGTTCCTGCACAGGAAACAGGCCCCCAAATCTGCATCCAAATATCCACATGTTTATTCTGCATTGTCACATAGAGAAGTTTCTGCCCAGTGTCATTTTTCTGGTGACCTGGAGTGGAGGAAGGAAGCAGATGAAGAATGAGCAGGGTTGGGTATTCTGGCCCATGCCTATGTTCTTCCAGGCTGCCATGTGCTGAGGTGCCTTAAATGCCACTGCTGTGCAATCCAGAGCGACTTGGTCTCCATCCTGCATTTCCAGGAGCCCGAGGTCATAGACATCACAGCAGGAGAATCATTTGGCACAAGACAGAACATACCCACAAAGGCAGCAGATGTCATAGAAAAGCAGAGGTC
The DNA here is from genome assembly GCF_004798865.1 of Varanus komodoensis. NCBI lineage: Eukaryota > Metazoa > Chordata > Lepidosauria > Squamata > Varanidae > Varanus > Varanus komodoensis. The sequence continues at coordinate 79,593,953 of NW_025335268.1, forward strand.
AGCCAGTTCCTCTGCAAACCATTTAAACTAGCCTGCATAGATGCTGATGCACCTGCAGTTAATTTACATCCAAACATTCTGCATTAGTGGTTCACGAAGCCACTACATGCCTCCTAGTGTCTCTGCTTCTCCAGATTCTGCTGAGCACATATTTCTGCCTCACAAAGAAAAACTTTCACTCCTTCTGCAAAGATACAACACAGCTTGTATGACACTTCCCCTAGCACAATGATCTCTTGCTGTAACATAAGCATCACTGACGCATCAGTGTCAGAACCTTAAACCCAGTGCAAACATTTGCCAAAGACTGAAGTAAGACACTAACTAGAATCAGTACTGGGATGCATCCATAATACAGAAAATATGTTTTACAAAGTATTTTCATACTGCAAAACCTAGTGTGACATAAAACCAAAACAGAACACAGTATTTGCATAGAGAATATATAACAACCTTGCTGTGCATTGATAAGTATTAAAAAGACCTAATATAATGACAAAAATACTGCAGTTCATTTCTCAAGATCCTTTATGACAAAGTAAACTGGCCCTGGTTCAGCTTTTATATGCCACTTGTCCTGAAGCAAGTATCTGAACACAAGCAGTATCTAACTCTATTTGTGGGCTTGCAGGGCCCACTGCTAGCACGGTGAGATGCTAGCAGTCCTGAAGATACTGGAAACAAGTCAAATGTGCCCTCTTTTGGTTCATTTACCAGGTAGATTTAGCTTCCTGGTGGTGGGTACTGTAGGTGGAGCCAAACAAGCAGCAGTCCAGTGGTAGTACCAGATGTTACCCATTATGCAATGTTTATAGATACCTAAATTGTGTGATGTCTATGTGGTCTATTTCAGATCATATCATGCATCGAGACACATTGAAAATAAACGCCCGTCTGAAAGAAATGACAAGATATAGTTATCTCATGGTGATTTTATCCCATCAGAAATGAACTTGAGAATTGAGGTGAGATGAAGTCAAGTGCTGAAAGCATACAACATTTTAAACTATTAAAAATTAACTGAACTACAACTATAATTCTACTTATAACTTCTGCAAAATAGGCAAAAGCAACAAATTTCTTCATAAAATTATACACTTCTTGAAAATACTAAGCATAAACCAGAAATAAATAACTGTGAACTTAAGGAGGATGGCTGGTATACATCTGGTCCAAACACAAAATTCTGCATTTGTCATGAGACTGTATTCTTAGATATGCTTGCTATTTTCCCACCCCCCGCCCTATCAAGTTGATGATGAGCTTCCATGCTGCAAAATTTTTATCAACACAGATCACATTACGTCTATGCATGCGCCAGTCAAGCAATCATTAGCCTGGTCACTACTACTGACATGTTCCTTCACAGGAAACAGGCTCCATGATTAGTCTCCCACCACAAACTATATCAAAACATTCACATGTTTATTCTGCACTGTCACATAGAGAAATTTCTCTCCCTTGTCATTTTTCCAATGACCTGGAGTGGAGGCAGGAAAAATAACTATGTGACAATAGCCCCTTGATGCTTAATGCTAGAGGTGAGGGAGATGGATGGGATATTCACCATGAGAATGACTGTTCCCATGACAAGAGTAACGTGTAGCTGGTCATCAGTTAAGAGAAGGAGTTTAACATCTGCAGCTAAATAGTCTAAACTCCCCTGCCCAACTTAACTCTAATGTTCCATTCAATCCCCTACGATAATTTCCTTTGGTTCCACCCTTGACATAGTTGTATTTGTTTAAATCTCCCTGTTTTAACAAAAATTAAGTTCTATACAAAACCCTCTTCTGTTAGTCCAGCAAAGGTCCTTAAAAGTTTAGGTTCTGGCCCATCCTTGGGGATCAGCCTAGTTAAACATGATGGATTCAGGGTCTTGATTTGCCATTTGAGCCATATGCCTTAACACGTCCTTTTTGGTTATGATGCCTAGAAGCCTCCTACGCAAAAAGGGAAGGAAAGAAACAGAAAAAGGTCATTAATCACAAGCTTGTCTCATCCATTTTTCAAGTTCTGCTGCAGGCACAACTTTGTTACAAAGAACAGAATCATTTTGAAAAATACATTTTCCCTTCTCCTTTAAAAACCAGGAAATGGGAATTTTAGAAAGTCATGGTTTTCGCTAATGAACATAAAGAAGAAGAAAACTCACTGTAGTACATTTATTATTAGAAGTACAGTGCTTTCATTCTGCTTTGTTTCACCTTTGGCAGATGATGAATGTGCCACGTTCCCTCCAGTTGCATTCCTGCATGCAGTCCATTAAGGGCGGCCTTTGGGAAGGCAAGAATTCACCCCATTTGATATCATCTCTCAGAAACCACCTGCAGGAACAGTTTGGGACCTCCAGGCCAAAGCAGACTAAGCTCAATCCAAGCCAGACCATAACAAAGGCTGATACATCAAAGGCCTCTGAACTGTGCCTTGACTGCTGATGAGTCATTTTAACGGAAAGATTTCTTAAAGCGATTAATTAGACAACCTGCCCGTCCACAAGTCAAGCTAGTAAATATGAAAAAGATACAACCTCTCAAAGATTCTTCCGTGCAACTCTTCATATGACAAATTGTATTACTTGCACCAGTAAAAGGTTTTCACAAAAAATATAAGTTTGCTGTCAACAAAGCAGCAGAAATACGTGGAAATTTATTATTAATGAAATCACAGACATGCACTCTGATAGTAAAACTATTTGAATTGTCAGTGTGAATTCCTATATCCCATTGTTGCAGTTACTTCTACACAGAGAAAATGGTCTATTTTATTAAAAATATACAAATGAATGTAAATCCAAAGTAAAATTATACTGTTTCTTACTAACATTCCAGTAAGAAAAAATAAAGTATAGCTTTCACTAACACAGTACTATAATGCATTAGTGTCTGTCAAGCCTTTCAAAATATCATTGTGTCTTCTTTAACAGCACGAGTAAAAATAATGGCCTGAATTTACTGTAAATTATTTCAAAGACCTTCAATACAAATACGGAGTGCCAGTAAGTGCCTCCATTCTCAGAGAGATGGTGTTTAGCAGAAGGAGGCATTGGTTCCTCTAAGACAGAACCTTTAGAGACCAAGTGCCCAAACTGCAACCTAAAACCCACTTATTTATCGCAAGGTGCCAACACTGCAATAAAACCTGAAAACTGAGATTTTAGTTTAGAAAAAACACCTCACAGCCAGTCCAAGCAAATATATATATATATCCTTGGCAGTGCACTGACCGGCCATGCGAAAGCTTAGACGAGTCATGGCTAATGAGTCACGGCTTGTGAAGTCATTGCCTGGCACCACTACTCCTTTCCAAGCATGCACATGGCCCTATGTACACTGTTACTGGGGCAGTGCTGGGGTGACTTGGCTTGCGTGCTGACAGAGAGGGCTCTGTGTGCCCACTGTGGCACGCATGCCATAGGTTCGCCACCAATGTTCGAAGAACAGCCTCCTTGGAAAAGTAGTTACTTGGCACCAACTTCACAATCTTTTTGGTACCAGGCAAAAGCATTTTCTTTAGCCAGGTATTTAGATTTGTTGCAAATTATTTTAAATTGATTTTACACATTTTTAGTCAAAGAGGCAGAGGTAGTATAAAAGTAGTTTCAATAAATAAATCTTCCTGAATATTCATTTCTTTATCTTAACTCTAACCTGAGATTAAATTGGTCAGAAGCTTTGAAATTCCACACCATTGTACAAAGGTATTTTGTAAAGGAAGTCTGGGATATTTAAATTAGTCAGTTGTTCTGATTTTTTCCTGACTGAATTCACTGGTTGTTCTAGAAAACTGTTTTTATAATAGACCATTGTCCAAGAGTTGCATTTGGTTTAAATAAGAATGGCAAGCTATTATGAACCCCATCAATGAGTACAGGATTATTACATTCACCACATTTTCCACACACACACACACAAGCATGGACACACGTGTCTTGTGTATTTCAATAGTTCTGAAGAATACCTAATTTTGCACCCTGGCTTATTGATGCTTTGGGGACTGAGCAATATGGCAGCAAGTGCAGACACACAGAATAATGACCGGTGTCTGCTTGATTTCAGCTGCGCCACCCACCTTGATTCTGTTTCCAGAAATGAGCATATACAAACACCCCACTTGATTTCTTACAGCATCTCCAATCATGGACTTTGCTTGCATTTTTTCAAACTGTCTGCTATAGAAGCTCTCCAAATACAGATATTCGAGTATACTGCACTTTGTACAAGAGTGCTTGTGTGCAAGCCTCTATACATGTGCACGTGCACATGCACACACTTTAATTTAGGGAGTATTTAGAATTCTCTGGCTCAAAAAGTAGACTGGTTCTAGATAAGTAAATTTCACACACTGGCAGTTTAAGATGAAAAACATTAATCTCTCAGCAGCTTCCATAGGATCAGAAAAAGGATATGCTATTCGACTTCTATATTGCTCTTTTAATACCATCATGCCTTCTACTTCAACTGTGAAATAATCATTCAACCCTGAAAAATGTTCTTTATAACAACCAGCTACATCAGTGCTTCTACCACTGAAGCTTGGCCTAAATCAAGGCTTCAGATTGTTTGGATTCCAGTCTGAGCTTCTGAGGGACATAGTCTGCATTCCTCACAAGGTCACTGTTTCACTTGAGTTAGCTCCTTACTCTTATTTTTAATTTCTCACCTTCCTGCAGATTTCTAAGTCATACGTGCTTTCAGATTCTGGAAAAATAAACCTCTACTGGTTCATTCCCTTCATCTGTCATTCACTTTGAGATTTTCATAAGCATTTAAAGATAGCAGGAAGCTCAGAGCACAAGTATTTGCTAACAGTGGCATTCTGCTGGCACTCCTCCCTAGCAGCAAAATACTCATTTCTCCACTAGATTAAAATTAATAGGTATTACTAGGTAACTACGGATTAGTTACATGTATTATGAATATGGTGTTCAACTTAGCTGGGGAAAAAGAAGTGAATGGCCATGAGCTTAAACACAAAGACACACACAATTTTGAAGGCATTAGCAACAAAGAACCTTATCTATTAGTTCAAATACTAGAGGTACTTGCCCTTGCCTATTCTTCTTTCTGTGATCATGCCAGTTGGGACCTGCACAGAATGGCCCCACATAAAACTATTTCGAGAAAGAGAGAACAACCTGGTTTGCACGTCATGCGAACACACAGTGGGCTGTTATTGGAGGTGGTTTAGCATGGTCTAAATGCAGACCACATTCTCTTGCCGGTTGTTTTTCATAAACATGAGAGTGACTTGTTCGTAGGGTGGCTTGTTGTGATGTCCAAACCACTGGGGGAATTTTATTGTGGGCTGGTATGAATGGCAGGAGAGATTCCTAGCAAGACGGACAACACTTCCTGCAGTTGTTCGTGCTACTGCCACTGCCATTCCCTTCATCCATTCTCAGAGCCTGCCAAACAAAATTGATTTGATTTGATTCAGAAACATCCTGAAAAAGGGCACTAGAGAGTGCCCCAAACATGTTTGCAATCATTTAATTTTTCTTTTGACCCTGCACAAATGCAGTAGTGAGTGTCCCCCACTAGGAATTTTGCATAATTTTCCACAGTTGTTCTGCTCTCCCTTGAAATTTGCATAATTTCCTCCTCCAAATTACTGTTTTTACAAATGATTCACATACTTTCATCCATCCAATCTGTCTGTCTGTCTGTCTGTCTTTCATTACATGTTTTCACTGCCCATTAGCTTAAAGGCTCCCTGGGCAGTTTTCGCATGTTTGTAAATGTGTGTTTCTTTCTTGCCTTAGAAGGTGTGTTTGTGTGTATCCACTCTGTCCCTGTGCTGCCTTGATCTTCATCTAGGTTAGTGATCCAGGTCACTGCTGTGTTACTCTCATGTACATCTGACAAGTAGCAATGGAGACCAGTGAAGAAACAAGCATAAAGAAGGGGAGAGTGGAAAGTGGCTGGCAGCTGCAGGAGATAAGCAGCAGATGTTAACACGATGGTGCAATATAAACGAACCTTAAGCAAAAAATGTGTGTGCTAGCAAGGAAGCCTGGAAGTGGAGGATGAAATTGACAAGGACACTGACAAGCAAGCTTCCCTGATAGAGAATAGAGGGCAGGTGGTTTTGAGGTCCAAGTCCCCTGAAATATTTCTGCAAAAGCTTGTGAATATGTTCCTGCATTCGTAACAGTCAGAAAGTAAAATTCTCCCGAGGAGCTGATGCAGTGAGGCGAAGCTTCCATTGTGCTCTGGCAACCCTGGTAGACCAAGTGCAGAAAGGGTGATGGTATAGGAGAAAGGAAAAGAGGATTTTTGCTGAAAAGGCCCCTGAGGGGGAATGAAGGGGCTGAAGAAGGAACAAGCTATGGCAAGTTACCAAACAGGTTGGGAATAACATACAAGCCACCCTCCCACAATGGGTTGGTCTCAGAGGAGCTCAGCATGATGTGCCAACTTGCCTGGAGAGGAAGGGAAGCAGCAGCAGCAGCAACCATGCAAACAGGGCATTGGCATCTTCTGGGTGGTGTAAAGATGAACCACGCACCCACTTCTCTACCATACAAGGACAGGTGGTGCTCAAAATGTTATGGACAATGCACCTTGTGTTCAGAATCTAGCTCAACAAAAGTGGCCCTCCTTCCAAAGTATTAATTTAGTCTTTCAAAGGATCATATTATGATTATATCAAGCGTTATGTTGCTCTTCTTAACATCCTCAGACTAATGAATTCACTTCTTGGTCCCCATATATTCTGATCTACCTCTTAGGAACATACAAAGCTGTTATATACGAATTCCGGCCATTAGCCCAGAGTCCGAGATTATCAGCAATGACTGCCAGTGCCTATAAAGCAGGGAAGTAGGAGAAGTTTGGTTCTGCATGCAAAACATGTGAATGTGCCCTGCTTGAATCTCCAGACATGAGCACAGGCATATATCCAGCAGAATATTTGTGCTCAACTCATTCCCAACTCCTAGTTTGCTGTGTATACATTTCCCGATTTGTGCATATTTCTTTCATAGACCAAATCAGCCCTGCTTTTGTCTATGGAGGAGATCTGCAGAAATTTTAGATCTACCCAACTCTCCCATTTAAACCCTGATCAGTTTGTACAAGTTCATACGAAGCAACCATAAATGAGAATGGACAGCGGGCCCGAGATGAATGAAGAGACAATGTTCTGAATGCTAGCAAGTTCAAATATCACTTGCTCACCCATCCCTATTCTCCAGAGATACAAGGCAGGCATTTTATCAACTTTTCCATGGAGATGCCAAGACCCAATCTGGGATCTTCTGCATGTGCAACAGGTATTCTGTCCCTGAGCTATGACCCTTCTTTTAGCCCTTCCTCCAGTATTTCTAAAAGTACATTTGTCTGTGGAAACCTGGACCTTGTGCTACTTGTCATCCCCTCTCACTAGGAAGATAAGTATTTTTACTAACAGAACAGGCATGAGCCAGCCAAAGCAAAGCACTATTAAGCCCCAGGAATTTCAAGGGCAGAAATGTAAAGACATGCTTAAATCCATCCCCAAATGCTTCCCTTGTCTGATCATGTCTGATAATATGAGACAAAGATCAGAAGTAAGCCCTTTGGACACATGTCTGTCGGTGTCATAAGGCACACAGTAGAAAAGCATCTAAGCTACGTTTCGCATACAGAAATTCAGTTTGTCTAACAGTGGAGGAAGCAGAGAAAATGTGGCTTGTCCCATCGTGGTTATAATCTCCATAGCCTCATCATTAAAAACAAAATGCATCAGATTGTTTCCTTCTTAGTCTGAAGACTCAGTTAGTTGTGTTCTGGAGGGAAATGTGTCTTTTTAGGGCAGTGTCCAACAATGTCTATGTGGCCATGGAATCCACCCATGGGAGCTGACAATTCTTAAAGGAATGGACACGAGGAAACACCTGCTTCCAGAAAGCTCTGGTCAGCACAGTTTGCAGAAGGGAGAACTGTTGACCTGTCCCACTTTGGAAATGAGTGCTTCCACCTGTTTGGGGGTCCTTTGGGGGACTGCTTGAAGAACTCCCATTATAACTCCCATTATAACAGTAGTGGGACTATGTCTCACTGGCACATCAGAATGAGCAGGAACACAGCAGGGCCATTGGATCTCCCCATCAGGCAGCAAGTAGCAGGAACCAAGTGAGGTTGTTTGAGGTTGTAGACTTACTACTTTAAGTGAATTCTACTGCAACTGCTGATTGGACAAGCTCTGAAAATCTCTTTTGTCCAATAAGCAAGTCCAGCAGGTCCACGTGGCTATGCCAGCAGCCTAGCTTCAGCCCTTTCTACTTCCCACATACATATTTCTTTCAACTCACCCGCTGCGTGTGACAAGACACTGTCGGAGTCCGAGTTTTCGAAAGATGTCCACTACAGTTTCCATTGGTGTGTGGTCTGTGACCGTGAAGGGGCTCAGATTGAGAATGCGCCGGAGCTTAAGCAGGTGAGGGCTGTTTGCAGGGACTTCAGGAGGCTCCTCAGTGAAATATACGATAGAATTGCTGACTACGCCATCCTGACGCTGCCTTGCATTTTCTGTGAGACACAGAAGTTATGCAAAACTCATTCAAATAAACCACATCACATACCTTCCTCAGGAAAGAAGCATATAGATCAGTGTCATGGACCTTTAAACTGCAATAGATGGTGCAGACCTTCACTTATTTATGTATTTAAAGTTTTTTTGTGCCATCCCAATGCTAAAAGTCTCTGGACGGCTTACAAAAAACAAAGCAATCATAATAACAACAGCACACAACATACTGCATCCAATAAATAATGATTAAAAACAAGGATAAAACAAATTAACTGTTAAAATATTGGGAGAATAAAAAGTTCATTACTAGTGCATGGTACATAGTGCTCAGCTTTTGCAGGCCAATGCCGGGACTTTGGCAGGGTCAATCCTCGAGAGCTATCATGGTTTAACTATGATATGCAGAGTATGTCTGTGTCTATTTACAGTCTGAGTCTTGCACAGTGAATAGTTTTTAACATTCACTAAATATTGTAAATTATTAACAGGGCTGAGCTGTATTAACTTCATGACCCCATTTTGGCCATGGTGCTTGCCTGACTTCTGAATTAAGCTATGCATGGAAATATCCATTACAGCTTGCTTGAATAGCTATTATTATGACCTTCCTCTTTTAATGTGTGCATAGCAGTCCTCTGAACAATTATTGCTGAAGGGCACCCAGGAGCGACTGATAGCCTTTTTGCACTCTTTCCATTTCCAGGGTACATGCACTGGGAGCTCAAGAATGCTGATAGAATCTATCGATCTATCGATCTATCGATCTATCGATCTATCTATAAAATTTGTATGCTGTCCATTACTTCCATCTCTTAGACGGCTTACAAAACTACTGTGGGTTCCAAACAATCTGAACTGATGCAAACAATTTCTCTTTCTTATTGTTCTAGATTGCTACCAATCCTTAGAAGAGGCTTGCAGCACAAAATGTCCTTAAGCTTGGAAATCATTTCCACCAGCATGGAGTGGAAGCCCTTCTTTGACTTTAATGTCCAGAAACGACCTCCAGTGCGTTTATGCTCTATCATGTTTCTCTTGGAACTCCTCTATTGCAACATCAATGGAATTAAAATTGCCAAATTGCCAAAGATACCATCACCCTCTGACCAGCTTTGCAGCCCATCTGTTATAAATTTATTGCAATTTACAGAAATATTATTAAGTTTCGTCCTGTCCTCTTGAGATAAATATGCCCTGGATTGCAACAGCAGTGTGCTTGCTCTCATCCATGCCACCTTTTCCTCCACATAAATGTGCTATGGTTCATATTAATCTTGTTAAAAATAGTTGTCTGACTTGAACTAGGAAAAATGTTTACCTGAAGAGGAAAAAGGAGGGAGAGGGAAAGAGCCATATATAAATCAAGGGAGTGTATTTCTTTCTTTGATCAGTACTCTTACTGTAATATATTGCAACGTTTCTCTTGCAATAAGATAACAACTTAAGAAAAACCATGCTGTGCTATCACTCCTATAAGAATCAATCATGCTCTGAAGGCAGAGCTTCAAAGGGATTGAGATGACGTGCTAGTTTAGCTCTTGTCCTTTCAGGTTTGAATCCTGTTTCACATGCAATGCTGTTCTTCTTTATCTAGTCTTTTCTGTGTCGGGGGTGCAAATACTCTTTTAGCCCAAAGTCAAATTCTGTTTCAGAGAAGCTCTTAGCACCAACTTCCAGTGGTAAATGGCAAAAGGGGCAGGTCCAAAAATACAAAATATGAGCACATTTTAGCTTCACTATCTTACTGCCACCAACTAAGCCTTGGGAGAGCCAATTCAGCCTTTTAGAATAAGGACAAACTGCGCAAAAGCTGGGAAGCTTCAAACAGTTAGTGGCCAGGAAAAAGCATGTGAGCCTAGGGGAAAGGGGTGTGCTCTGTGGGATGAACTGGCAGTACCAGAAGTTTGGATCTTGGCCCTGGGCCTGAAGTTCAGCACACTTGTTGTAAGTCATGTATAACAGTAAACAAACCTGCACAGTGTGATATGGGAATGACTCCTAGAGAACGCTACCTGATATAGACCCATTACTCACTTATTGCAAGAATCAGCTCCCTCCTCTGGGCAAAGCCAATAAGACGCTCAGAGTCTCTTGAAACCACCACTGGAAAGCCATTGTAATCTGTCTCCTTAATTAATGTCTCCACATCTTCCACAGTCATGCTGTCTTGGGTCAGGACAGAGAGAGGGGCCTCTCCACGTCTAGGCCTCATGACATCAGTAGCTAGCGTCCTGTGGGTAAACTCATCCTTCACGTCCAGAAATGGGTAGCCATTCAAGTGGATGTGTGCTTCATAGATACCTTCTTTACCAAACGCATCAGCTACCCATTTGCTTGTTACAGCGGCTGCCATAAGAGGCACTATGTACTCTAGGCCTCCTGTTAATTCAAACATGATTACCACGAGAGAGACAGTCATTCTGGTAACCCCACCTGTAAAAAGACAGGCAGACAGACAAAACAGAGTTAGCTGTGTGGCAAGAGTCCCTCATTAGGACAGCAGCTTGGTCTTCCACACATCTGCAGGTGGCTCCTCTTGTTCAAGTCCACCAGCCACGACCACGTTGGGATCCATGTGGGCACTTAGGGGTGCCATGTAGATAGCAGGGATGCTACCTATTAATTATTGCATTAGGGCCTCCTACCCACCTCATCCATGTAAAGTCATATTATAACTGCTCCTTTGCTCTCAAGAACGCACAATCTAAAGCTGGGCAAGAATAAAGGAGAGACGTTAGAATGGTTAGATTGCCAAGATCATGGCCAAGTACAGCTTCTGTGACTGCGAAGTTTCCTGCTATTACAACTTCTCTGCAATATGTTGGAGGCTTAAGTCCACTTTGGAATAGATGGCCACAGAATCTCTTTGTAGTATTATTTACCAACTTTGTCACATATATTAAATGCCATCCTACAAAACTGACATGATATTCATAAAAACAGTCAGCAATCTCCTGGCTGGAGCTAAGTTTATCATAGTGTAGTACTGGAAATCCAGTAATCCTTTGTATTTTGTGGACTGGTACTATTTCTAGTTACATGGTGATGTTAATAGAACCAGTTTTATCTATGAAATGGAATTGGTAATGGACAGGAATCCAAAATTTACTTCTTTTATTTATTTTATTTTAGGTATTTCTATACTGTTCGAGTAGACAAGCTCTCAGAACTTGTCACCCTTGTGTTTGTGGCTATCTCTTCCTGCTATGATGAGCATTCCTGCTCTGTTGAATTAGGAAATAACAACAAAGCACATGCTGGATTTGATGTTTAGGTCAAATATGCTAAGTGTGGAGTTACAGGGAGTAGATTGCTTGTTCAGTTATCTTATCCAAGTCAATTAATTGACACAATCTTGGATTCTACACTAAGAAAAGGGGAGTGGAAATAGAGTTGAGCTTGATTTCTCTCTTTCAGTGTGCAAACCCTTGTAGTCACAAAGAAAAAGAAAATTTCAATTTCCAAATTAAAAGGATCAACAGAGACTGAACCTTTTCCCCTCCTAGCTTATGCTAGCACTTTTACATATTAGAAGAAAATGGCAAAACATCTTTTCAGGAAGTCCAGAAGTATCTCAAAGGTGGTGGGGTGGGGGCACAAGTCAAAGCCATCAGGACATAAATCATAGCATCATACAGTTGTAAGGGCCTAGCAGGCCATCAGGTCCAACCATCTGCTCAATGCAGAATTCAACTCTCCCATCCAGATTTCAATTAGGCCTGACCTTACTCGGTTTCCAAGATAGGCAGGATCAGATACTTCAGATGAATGTGGACTATTTGTAAAGTAAAATTGATCTTAGTTAATAGTCAGATAAAGTTATAACTGATCACATTCACTATTGCTGAAATGGATTTCAATCATGCAGACACTTGAATTAGATTTAGTAACTGATTGAAGTTAAAATTGCAGAATACTGGTAGAGCATATATAAATGTGTGCATGTGCATATAAATTAGTCATCTAATTATAATATAACTTCATCACATATCAGGCACTATACACCTTACTACCATATCACAAACAATAGAATCAATTTAATATTTTAAAGCAAAGTATTCAACTCTCTTATCACATATAACAATTGCTTTAAGAATAACACATAATTTACCCAAACACGCTGCGGCTCCCACCATGGCATAAAGTCCTGGAGTAACACAATCAGCTCCTGGTCTACACCAGTTCTTGAAGATAATCCAGTCATGGTGATGGTAGGCCAATTGTTCCACTGCTATCCCGACTATTCTACCAGCTATAGCTCCAACAGCCATACTGGGTATAAAGAGACCTGAAGGGATCTCAGATAACATAAAAACAAGCAAAACATCAGATGCTTGGATGAGGAGTTTGACACCATACATGAAAGCAAGTTCAAATATTACATTAAACCTGCCACTGAATAACCAGTTATTGGAACTGATACTAACACTAAACTTTATTAAATCATCATCTGTTTTCACTGATTCCCATCTGAATATGAGGAAGCTTTGCTTTCACTTCAGGTGGAGCTTGGTTTCTTCTCACCTTGACTGTTTATGGGAACTATCCCCAGGTTTGATGCTCCTGCCCTCCCCAACTCAACACACCATGTCCTTCACAGCAGGATCATCTTGTCTCTCCCTCCTGGCTCCAGTTGCTGCCTCTTTTTATTTGTCACTTTTTTTAATTTTTCAGAGCATCAGAAAAGGGAAGGAGGTTTATTCAGTCTGAGAAAGTTCTGTAAATGTAAGTGTCACATTGTTATTGCTCTTGTCACTGTTGCCAAGCTTTCATGAGTACACTCCTAGGGTTGCCCAATATATGCAATCTTGCCTGGTCAATTTTCTTGCCTGTTTTAACTGTCAAATGCCGCATCTAAGTGGAGCAGGAAACAAACAGGGAAACTGACAGGGGGAATCTGCATATACGCTAATTTTTACACACTTGCCAGGGATCAGTTGTCAAGTTGCCAGTAAAGGGGTGGCAGAGCAGGGAGAAAAGCAAAGAAACATGCAGAAATGGTACAGGGATATCTTCTCCTTAGCAATATGATCCACTCTTGCCAGATTCACCAGCTATGCCAGAAAGGAGAGATATTGGCTCATGTTTGCACTCACACTTCTCATAGTTGAATGGGGGACAGTAGACGGAGAGGAAATTGCACCGGTATAAAGGCTGGGAAGTAAATGGAGAGGAACATTGCACACCTGCAGTAAATGTTCCAAAAAGAGCCATGGGAAAAGTTTAAGTAAGCATCTTCCTTTTCTGAAGTGAGAGGATTACATTGATAGGGAGAACTATTGTCCCTGCCGCCTTTCCATGAGCATTCTTTGGATACTTTCTCTCCTATATGGGTGCTTTCTCAATTGCCAACTTGGCAACTCTACACAAAGTAGCCTGTATACAGCATTGCCTTCTCAATCCATTACCTACTCTGTTTTGCTGCTGCATTTGAAAGTTGAAAAAACAAGGAAATTGATCAGAAAAGACCACAAGTATTAGACAGCCCTAAGAGAGCACTTGTGAAAGACTGATGGAAATAGTAGCAATAAACAAAATCACAAACAATTGCAGAACTTTCTGGAACTGAAATGAAAGTGGTGCCGAGTGACCTACACTCCAAAGTGCCTGTTGGGCATCAAGGGAGAAGCAGTCACTTGTAGCAGCCTGAATGAGATCAGAAAAAGGAGCAGTGAGGACTGCTGCTCTTGTTGAGCCGCTGAGTAGTTGATTCCTGCACCCTATGATAAGATTGCTCTCCTGAGCTTGGGTAACACAACAACCCATTATGGTACAAACAACGCCTACAGCAAGCCGTGTGTTCTCAGAGCTGCTTGTCCCTGAAAAATCAGCCACTCTGCACGTAATAGTCTAGGTGTACACGTGACAGCGCACTGCAGCTAGTTACGCATGGCAGATCGTGATATGATACAAACCAGATCAAGATGAAGAATACCAAATATATCAACACATCTGTCCTTAATTTATTCTTTTTTGTATATTCAGAATTTATCAGATTTGCCAATCTGGCTGCATTTCGTAATTCATACAACTATTCTTGTACTGCAGAAAAAAGACAAAATCACATAGTTTGTACGTGCATGACTTTTTCCCAGTACAGATCATCTCTGCATTGGAAATATATCGTAAATGAATTACGTTAGTCTCTGTGCATTCTGCCAGATCCACAAAGCAAAGAAGTTCTACAAGTTATGTAACAACAAAAGATGACACATCCAGAATAACTGATGGTCTGAACAGACTCTAAAGGTGAGATTTTATGACATGGGAAAATGTGACCCATGAAAGGATCAAGCAAACATGTGGTGGTTTTTTCCTACCACAGCTGGTCATAAAATCTCACCCTTACATTCTCCTCAGACTATCAAACATATGGAAGGTATATCATTTCACATTTTTACGTGACTAGCACATTTCTTCCAAATGTATCTCTAGCCAAAATTGTATCCACATTCTTTCTTCAAGATGTGACAAATTTCAAAGTAGTAGTCATGTTTGTTAGCACCTTAAAGGTTAACAAATTGATTGTGGCATAAGCTTTCATGGACAAGAGCTCACTTCATCAGGCTTGAAACATAAATTCAGCCACAGAATGCAGTCACATTCATGAGAAAATGGTCTCAGAATGACAAAGAAAAATCACTGGGCAGTGGCTTTTTCCTGTCATAAATTATATAAACCTAATAGCGTTTGAGTCTTCTCCCTGCATATTAGACTTCATTTCATAATTTTAAGGTTGGATATGATCAAGTCTATTTCCAGTTTAGTTCAGTTTCACACATGTTCAGTACATTTGTCTCATTATCCATATTTTAATGAATGCACACATTTAAAGTAGCTCTTTCTCTCTGAAATATACATTTTATATGCATTTTGTAAACTTTTTTTATGTTCGCTCCATCTAAACCCCTCCCCATAGTTTGCACAGCTGCTAACTACATGGCACAATCCAAAGAATATGTGTTTTCCAAAGTGCAAATCAGGTCAGTATACTTAAATATGGGAACCAAACAAAATTCTCCAGCATCTAAACATAATTGTCTTGTGGTTGCAATCTTCAGTATTTTCTTGCTCTTCAATTATACCCAAAGAGGACTGGAGTTATCCAGCTTCTAAAGTACTAAAACACAGTAGTTAAGAGTCTCATCCACATGTTTTTGTTTTGTCTTTTTTCATGTATGAGTTTGCCCTGTGCTTGTTTCTAGCTACTTGTTCAGATCACATTTTCTGGTTTTGTAAGACTCAAAAAACTCTCTCCTCCTTTGTAAAATCTGATTGTAATTTATGGATTGGGGGTAAGACAAGAATAATACGATCCGTTTGAATATCTAAAACTGAGCCCTGTCATTTGGCATACTTTACAACTCTATTACCGACCTTTTCTGTATAATTTAGATTGGATTTGAATTACATGTCACATGAACTATAAAAATGTTAACAAGGAGCCTGACTTTTCACAGGTGAAATCAGGCAGTTCATTCCTGCATCCCAGCTTGTCAGAAGCCTTGTGAATTGCTGCCTTCCTTGTGAATTATTGCCTGAAGTGCAATCAAGCCACCATTTGCTAAAGCAATAGCAGAGAAAAGGTGAAATGAAAACATCAGTCACTTCACTTGCCTACTCCAAATTGGTGAGATGTACATTGCCTGTTTATAAAATAAATTAACTTTCAGACAGAAAGGGAAAAAGTGTGGCTCCAGTGACTAGCATCAGTTTTTGAATTTGAATACTAGCCTATTGTTCTGAGGTCCCCATGAAATTGAGAAAATTAAGTTATTCCTTGAATCCTTCTCAAAAAATTAAGGACATACACTGAATAAACAATGAAGAAGTGTGAATTGTAAGGACATCAGGGCATACAAAGAAGCAAAGAAATGGAATAGACAACTTGTGACCCTCCAATGTTTTGACCTACAATTCCCATTATCCTTCATTGACTAGCCTTCACTGGCTACAGTACCAGTATGGCTACAGTACCAGTACAGTACCATTATGCTTCACAGGCTCTGCTGGGTAGGACTGAGCGGAGTTGTAGGCCATATCATACCCATCCCTGACTTGCCTTAGAAAGTTTATTGGATTTTTGCACTGATGAAATTTGCATTGGAGGAATATGGATAACATTAGTCTTCACAATACGCTTTCACTATACACCTTCAAATATCACGCTACGATGTTGACAAATGCATGTACAAGGGATGGGGAGAACACCAGAGAAGCAAAAGCAATTTTCACACTTCCTGGACTAACATGCTGGTCAGAGATAAGAAGTTCATCAGATTGCACATTCTCTGATTTTGTGAGGCAGTTTTGAAACATTTGTATAAAAGTGCATATATTCAAAAAGCTTCAGCCAATGGACAGCATAGATATGTGATAAATCAAAAGTTGCAATTCTGATTTTGAATGGAAGCTCTTTTGTAAGAGTATTTGACCCAAATAAAAATGTGTCTATGAGTACTTTGGATGAATAATAAATCCATAGTACTTTGAAATTATTCCACAAAGTTATAAAATGGAGAAGTCATTCTGGAACAGGTAATCAGCCACATACTCTTCGAGGACAATCTATGAAGACAAGATCTGGGCTGAGGGCACTAATACTTTTGACTCTGAGATTTGGATTGGTGAGCCAACAACAGCAACAATAACAACAACAAAAGAATTAAAGGCAACAATGCTGAGTAAAGCTTCCAGACCCATCAAATGTTCAGAGCATCATCTGGCAGTATTGCTTATGTGTGCCTCAAGCAGGTCAAATACTTGCTTTCTAAAGTAATTCAAGTTGACATGTGACAGTTTTGTCTGGAAGCAGACAAACGGTATGCACAAAAAACCAAACCAAACCATGATCAATCAGTCAAAAAGTTGTCAGTGAGGACTGGAGGCCTCATGTACTGTCAGCAGGGTAAGCATTCACAGTTGCAAACTCCAGCTTCACTTTCTGCTAAGATCTGTTTTGGGACATCACCCAAAACAAAATTAAAGGACATTCCGTGGGCTACCCATGGCACGTCAGGTTGATTATGCTGCCCCTTAACATTGGTCATTTAATTCAATGACTCCACTTCCTGCCAACAGCCCATAAGTTCTCCTTCTGGTATGGAAATGTTTAAGCAGCTGGTATTGAAGAAGGGACAAGCTGAGCATTAACAGAATCCTGCCACCTCAACAAGCAAAAAAAAAAGAAAAAGGCCTACTTATGCTACATTATTCAAAGCTGGGTTTATGTGCCCTTAGTTGACTGCCTCCCTTCAATCAAAAGGTACTCAAAAAGTGAGGGAAGGGCCATGGCTGAGAGGCAAAACAAATGCTTTGGATGAGAAAAGGCTCAAGTGCAATTCTTGGTAGGGCTAAGAAAGGTCTTGGTCTGAGGCCTGGAGAACTGGTGCCAATCAATGCCAACAAATCTGGCCACAATGGACAAATGGCCTGACTTGGTAAAAGAAAAAAAAAACCTCCTGTATTTCCACACATGCCACATTTTGAAAGTCCTAGAATTGTATCAATTTTTGATTTAGCTTCATAATATTCAGTAGTTTCTTGGCTCTTATTAACTAAGTGAGGGTGTGTTGGTACAAGAGAAGGCAGGCATAGGTATCAAGCCAACTATTCCAAACATTCAAGAAAATTCAGCATGACAATTGTATCGTAAGATCCCTAATTCCTTTTTCTCAGTATATTTCAGGGCCATTCCAGGAAACGATGGCTGGGAATGATGGCTGGGAATTCATAAGCTTATTTAATCCAAGGAAGATACAATCTAACCACTTCTTAAGGCTATTCCAAAAAGACAGCTAAGGACATCAGGCTACGCATGTTCAGACAGAAAAAGTCCTGCACCTGCCAACATTTCCCTCCCAGCATAGGAATGCTTTTTTCTCTCTAAACCTGCATAGGATTGTGTGCTTAAGCTGCTTCCAGATTAGCCTTGTATTACACCATTGCCATGCCTCCTTCTCTAAATTACAGAAGGGAGTCTTGAAGATGTCATCTTCCCACACAACCCTTCTGCATCTTCTGACCACTGCTTCCCTCCTTTATTCTCAATGCAAAAAATCTGTTAAGGAGAGCAAGACAGAACAGTGGTGTGATTTGATGTGGATTTGATGTGGATTTGATGTGGATCCTGGAAGCATCCTGAAAGAGGTGACCATGCATTTGTTCATGGATCCATTGTTAAGAGTTGCCCTCAAAGTGCAATATGAGTACATAGAAAGCTTCTAGAACAGAGTCTTTCTGAAGATCTTGTACATGGAACACATGGACTCCACCCCAAGCGATAGACAGTTCTCTTCCAGTATAATCTTCATATACGCCTGAAAACAGGGTTGGGACAAACCGTAGTGGAATCTTTCCCTCTAGTGTTCACAGGCATCTCTCATGCTCTGCCCAGTCAAGCCAAGCTGAGAGGAAGTCCACAAACACTTGTGGACAGAAGTTGCACAACTGTCAATCTTCTTCTGCATCAGGTGCAGCAGCACAAAGGCCACTGCGTGTGACGAGGAGGAGGGATGATGTTTGGAAGATGATCACACAGTGCTGAATTCCTGGTGAGTCCAGTGCATCCAACCTCCTTCTGCATCAGGCGCAGCAGGCCAAAGGGCTGCTCCATGAGGCATGGGAGAGAGATGCTGCTAGCAATCTGTGGCAAGCCCCAGGAGGCTGCTGGCAGCATCCCTCTTCCACACCACGTATTGCAGCTGTTCGGGCTGCTGCGCCTGATGCAGAAGACAGATGCTGCTTGTGCAACATGTCAGGCTCAATTCACCAATGCTGGGTCCATGTGCCAGGAACTCAGGCTTGAGGCCACTGCAAAGTGTAAAGCCCAGGAAACCCAATGGGTTTCCATCTCCAAATGGGTAACTCACACATCCATCCTTGAATGTCAGCGGCTGGTGAACATAAGGCAAGGGTGCTATTTTACACATGTGCAGCACGAAGGATGGACCCAGCCTGGAGGATTGGCCACTGTGGGTCTGACCCAGCCCAGATTTTATTGACATGAGCACATTTCTTCCCTTCTTTTTCCTTTCCAGCAGATTAAAAAAATGCTTATTGAATTCCTTTATTGGAATGTAACAGGTTTTGCATTGATACAAAGCATTTGCATGTGAGCTGTTGGCAAGCTGCACAGGCCAAAGAAACAGTGCTTCTGATCTATGGGAGTGGCCTCTGTCTATGAGAAGAGCTGATTCCAAACCAAAATGGCCTGTCCTCCCTTCCTTTCCCGAGTCTTGACTCCACTCTCAGGATGTTTCATGCCACTGTGCCTAACAGCAGGAGTGCCTGTCTTCCCATTTGGTCTGGTGATGACTTACTTGGTCTAGGAATTCATTCTCTCTCCCTCTCTCTCCTCCTCCCTCCCCTTCTCCATCCCCAAGATGGTTCTCAGTCACTGTCTTCGAAATATTGCTCGTTAAGCTTGACTTTTCAGAGTCAGCTGACAACTCATTCCTTTCTAACCCATTTTCTTCCCCTTGCAAATCTGGCTGGGAATGCTGTGCTGTGAGAAAGCTAGTCCTCCTCTCTATACTTTTATTATTAAATTTCCTTGGTTTTGCTTGCATCATGAAACACCTGTTGGGTGTTTTTTTTTTTCTTTAATGCCAGAACCAAAATTTGAAGAAATTCATCTCCACGGTCATTGACGTCCCGGACTTACCTTCATGCCAAAGGTAAATATCGTAATGATGATTTTAAAAACCAGAGCCAGGGCAAGCTGCCACATTGCCATGTACACTCCTATCCCAGCTGGCCTGTCCGGAATATCGTCTAGAGGACGAGTCATGTTGGGATCATTTATATAGTCACAGAGCTGAGAGGATTCCAAAGCTCCACAGTCGTTGAAGAGTTCTGAGATGAGCTCACTGGTGCTCCTCCGTGTGTATGGATTGGGATAGGCAATAATAGCAGTTATAGCAGTTACTGCAATGACCTCTAGGACTGGGTACTTCCCGAGCCGTGTGGTTTTACGCCTCCTGCACCAGGCAATGTTGCATCGGATGAAGAGTGTCCCCCACAAGCCTCCAAAAACGCCAAGCAGAATAAAGGGGAAAAGCTCGGCCATGTACCAAGGTGTGTGATATTCTACATAAAACAGTACCAGGCGGCTGTTTCCAAATGGATTGATGGACCTCAGGGTAAAGGCAGCAACGAGGGCAGCAAAAAAGGATCGCCAAAGAGTCTTCAAAGGAAAATAATAGCTCACCTAGGAGAAAATGGAACAATCAATTCCAGCTCTGGCGCTTCCAGTGGTTATTTGCAGCATAAGCTGTGGTACAGTGGATTTTAAAACACATCCATCTCTGTTACTTTAAAAGGCATTCTGCTTGTGCATGAGGAATTGGCAAGGATTCCTCGGAGAGGAATTGCAGCATGTGCAACGGAAGAACAATATCACTGCATGTGTGTGTCTTTTTGTATCTTCAGGTTTATGCAAGCATATTGCAGAAGGGAACCAACTGTTTCAAATCTCCAAGCAGTGCTGGGGTAAGGATAGCATTTATTTTGTTTATTTATTAAAAGCTTTTCTATCCCACGCCCTACTGAACATCTTGGGACAGCTTACAAGTACACCAGAGGCAGCAGCTCCAGCATGAGTTAAAGTGCCAGTGCCAGTCCACCTGCCTTGCAAGTAAGAGTCCCCATCACCACTGCTTTGGCGTCTGTGCACAAGTGCATAGTCATATCTACCAGTAGACCGGCTGGCTGACCTGCAACAGAGTGGTGAGATTTTCCAATTCCCAGCTTTCAACAACAGCAACAGGGGTGTCTTCCCCCAAACCACTCTGTTAGAATCCTTGAGATATAACAACTGAGATGCTGATTTGTATTTTCACTGAAGCCATTCTTTCTGTTCCTTACACCGCAATTTTGCATTTGGCTTTGCTCGCCTGGCTACTGCTAGCTCTGGCTGGTGAGCCTCTAGATTCTGGTAAAAGCACGTCTGAATTAGAATGTTCTCCTCCCAGCTTCTCCTCCCAGCAATCCTACAACAACACAGGTGGAAAGCTGCAAATACCCACATTGCAAGTGGTTGATCTCCAAGGTAAGGGCACTTTGTGAGTTTGGTATGAAACAGAGGAGGAGTCCAGAAAGTGGCTGTGAGAGGCAGGTGACTGTATCCAGCCCTTGTTCAGGGCCCAGCCAAGATATGTTGTGGTAGAATACCAATTGGTGTTCTATGCAACCCACACTCATAGTGCCCAAGGCTGGCCGCAATATTTTGACACCCAAGGCAGAAAATCCCACAGGTTGCTTTTCCTGGCAGTAAGAATACAGCTATAATAAACTGATTCCCCTGAATCTCATGAATCGTTCCCTGCCCTCTCATGATGCACTTGGCACAACTGCCCCACTCTGCCCAATGATGGCGCCATCCCTGCCTTCTACTATATATTGTGGAATCCACTTCCACAACTGAGCTGGGCAAGCCCCCATTCGTAGAAAAGTCTCCCAAATCCTATCTGTTCTCCACTACCTTGTTGTGGTTTCTGAACCAGGTGACATTTTATGTTTGTCATGTATCCTAAAGATATTTCGAAATATATGTCCTGACATATAGTGCCTGCATGACAGTATGTAACCCATGTAAATACCTCCCTGTGCATAGAAAGCTGGATGTCAAAGAAAGGCTTTGGCAGTTATAGGCGACCTATAAATATGTGTATCAAGAAAGGAAGGACGGACGGATGGATGGACGGACAAATGAACATACCCATCAACTATATAGCAGGGATGCTTCCCACTGTTGTAAGGCCCCTAAAACATAGAACTGGTGAGGGCAGGAATATCTTACGTAAGGAAAATAAACATGCTTCTCCCTGTCACCCTAGTTGTGTGTGTGCGCGTGTGTGTGTGTATGAGTAGTGGTGCTTTACTCCCATGAGGTGTGTTCATTGATCCCCCACTGCCTCCTACAGTCTGAAGTGGAAGCATCCAGGAATGGTTGTCCCACATCAGCACTTGTTTGCCTACACAAGGCTTGACTCAGTTCACTCCTTTTCTTACTAAGTGTGCCATGCACAATCCCTTGTTTTCTAGGAGGCACAGCTCAAATTGCTACTTACCTCTTCCAGACTAAAGAGGACACCACCAATTGGTGCTCCAAAAGCAACAGACACCCCTGCAGCAGCTGCAGCTGAAAGCACCTAGTGTGGAAATATTGACACAGGAATCAAGAGTGTGCAGGAAATATACAAAGAATGTTACAGGGTGAAGTGAAGAAACTGTAAAACCAACTGTACCTCTCTCCTCTTTCCTTCATTTTTGCTATACTTCGAGAAGAGGCTGCTGAAAAAGTTGCCACAGCAACAAGCCACATGAACAAGGGGGCCTTCTTTGCCAAGGCTGAGTCCTGAAGATACCACCAGAACCAAAGTTACTGTTTTGATTAAGAGGGTCCATTTGCCTAGGTAGCCCCTAATTATGAAACCACTCAAGATGGTCTTTATCTGAAAAGCAGGAAGAACAACAGGGGTTGGCAGTGTTTATTTTTGTGCAAGTGATAGGAATTTTGAAAAGGTCAGCTCTGATTATTTTTATTTCTTTTAAAGTTTATTAAAGTTAAGTCCCTAAAAATACAAATAAGATGTCACTTTCAAGGCTAAAGGTTTCTTAATTTTGACTCCAATCAATTCTGTTTCAGCAACCCTCCACCCCCATTTTTAAACCTTTGTTCTGAATTTGCCTGAAGCATTGCAAGATAGAAAATTATTCCCATCCACATTATTTTCCAAATACATGTCAATCCAGTAAGAAAAACTTACCTCTGGAATTCCAGAACCACAGGCATAGGGAGCAAATACTCGGACAAGGGAGACAGCCAGGAAAGCAAACAGCAGAGCCCACAAAATGTAAAGAAAATAATTTAGAATGTAAGCACTTGCACCCTGGGGGAGGAAAAAAAACAAGAACAAACAACTGTTAAACCAATCCAAGAAGTGGCATATTTCTGCTGGCTGCTATATAAATATGGGACAGTGTGAAGCTGGGCCGCTTCATTGAACTTATTAGCAGGGCTGATGCGGTATATATTACACAATGTGTCTTCAACAGTACAAATATCCTATTTTTATGGTTGCAGTCCTGAGGATGCTTATCTTCGGAGTAAGCTTCACTGAGTTATGCTTACTTCCAAGTAAACAGACATAGAACTGAGATGCATGTTATCAATGTGGGATCTAAAGTATAGCAATTTATGAAGACAATGGAGTGGGAGAAAAAATATACCCCAGATTCTATGCATAACAGTGACAAATATATTGCAAAGAATATTCAACAAATGCTGAGACATTCTTGAAACCTACATGATATTTGGAAAATATGTGTTTACTGCTTTTCTGGCTGCACAAGACAAAAACCATTCAGCACAATTAGTGTTTTTCCCCAGTTCACATAAATCTGGGAATATGGCGGGACAATATGCAGCAGATACAGCTGAAAAGAAGGGGGTTCTTAAAATGTCCTACATTCCTCCAGCCTATCAAAACTGTTTTCATATAAACTAATGTGCCTCCTGGTGCCAGAGCTTTTTTTGTGTGAGGCTATTAATCTGCTGTTTCCAGTTTAAGTTTTGTCTTCAAACTGAGATCCAAGCACTTTCCTGCGTTTCTGAGACATAACCTATACGAGGCACTGTAATATAGCACATACCAATATAATATAGACCAAGATACAAATGAGAAGAGTGTTTTCTTTCTAATTTACAGATAATACCACATGTTCCCTGCTCTTTAATACTAGGAAAGAAAAGAAAAAGAAAGGAAACCTCACAGAAAATGCTCTTTAGACACAGAAACAAAACTGCCATTTGAAGAACCCATAAACAACCAGGAATAGGATAAGGATGAGTACATGTGGAAAAGGTCTCAGGATACAGAAGGAACCTTGCCTGGAAAAACAAGAGGAGGAAGCAACTTAGGGTAGAAAACATGCCTCATTCCTGCCTATCGTACTTCTAGGACGGGCTGTTAGTCCTATGTCAGTGGAGCGCCTTATCCATTGCAGCTTTTCTTTTCAGCTTTACAAGAGCTATCCATGGTCCTGCATTTCATCCCAAAGAGGTCCATGGATAAAGCTGAAAAGAAAAGCTGCAACAGTTGAGGAATCCCACTGGTACATGAATTGCCGACTTCCCTGCATGTTTGCTTCAGGATCAGTCATAACACATGGCTAAATCCATATGAAGAAACCAAGATGATGCTCCTTGGAAGTGAACAGGAATGGCATTTCATGCAAACCCAGAAACTCTACATACTCTTAACTTTATGCCAGTCAGGCTACTCAAACAGTAGACAGGATTTGCTGCTGCAAAAGCAGTTTCCCTTTGGTCCGACGTCTCCCACAGAATTATTTTTAAGTGGGTAACTCTTCTGCTCACCAATTTTGACAGCTGGCATTGCTTATCGAATGAAATGAAGAGATTAATGAATCTCTGTTTTGACACTTACTGAATCCGTGAGTAATTCTTATTGCTACAGCTGAAGAACGTTTGTTTAAATTTCCCTGTGAATGTCTTTGTGGAGTGCTTTAAATAAGAGACAGCTATGGCAATAATCATTATTCCTGTACAGGATGGACTTTGTTTGCAATCAAGGTTCACACCAATATGAACTGAAAATACCCTCAGTGAGAAAGGGGGGCTGCTCTTGAAAATCTGGTTCTCAAAATCTTGGGTAGAATGTCTATTTATTCTCTAAATGTAGCTGCATTATGCTTATACTTCACTCCTTTCATTTCAGTCTTAGAGATAAACTTAAATGACTTATTTTAGAAGATATATTTTAGGCAAGCAATTCTCTCAGGAACAGTGGAGTTGGTTTGAATGCACATTCTATGCTCTGAAAAGAAATGCAAATGTGCATAGCACCCAGTCCTGTCACACTAAAATTGTTACATCTTTCTTCATCCTGCACTGAATACACAGTTGGACTTTAAGGCCTGTTAGGCCCCTTCCAACTGAGTATTTCTATGATTCTAAACTGTAGCTAAGTTTAAGCAAGACTTATTGATTCAACCCAACTTTATAAACCACGGGTTAAAGTTGGCTTCTTTCAATAATTAACACTAACCCGAAGTTGTCCAAATTTGAACGTGATGACATGCTGCAATTAATAAAAAATAGAAGTGAAAAATGTAGAAGAGAAAAAACAAGTGATTCTCTCCTCAGAAAAGAGAGGTGCACATAAGCTTCAGGCTCATTTATGTACCTCCAAACCATAGTTTAACATTACATCCAACACAGCCATTAACTTTTTAGTCATAGCTGAATACAGCACCACATTGCCATCCGTCCTGCATTTGTGTTTATTTTACAGCTATAGGGCATAGCCACTGCAAAATAGTAACTTTGCAGTGGATGGGTGAAACAACTTATCTCACTCATTCAAGCACAATTTTGATGTGTGATCTTGCAAAAATTGGTCTTGGAGTGTCAAAGCAGTAGATTGAAACTGACTCAATGTTAAATGTCCAAAAGTACTCCTTTGAGTGCTGCATGGGCTTAATAAGTACACATGGTAATATTAATCACTGTGTAGAATCGAAGGAAAACATGATATGGTATATGTTCAGTTTGTTTCATTGTTCTTCACATTAAGCATCTGCTTTAGTGGCTCTTTCACACACAGAAAAGATAATGAAAACAATTTTGATGGATGTCAGAATGTATGACTTCTGTATGATAAGACACTCTGAAGCTACAAAAAGGCACAACACCTCAGGGTAGATGGTGTTGCAAAACCATCCATCTGTATATGTGTGTGTGTGTTTGAATTGTCACATTCCATCAGTTATGAAAAGCAAAATTCATCAGGTGCAACAAGAAAAAAAGAAAGAGGAGTCTGAACAGATTACATATGAGGCAATGCCCTCTAAGAACTGTCTACATGAAGCGATTCAAGAGTTATTCATTCTTAGCACTAACAGAGTTTTTAAAACCCTAAGAAAGATGCAAAATGTATATGGCAGTTCCTGGGAGTTGTGCCAAAGTTCAGCTATCTACTTATATGGCTAAGGAAAGGGGCATATATCCATAATGTTCTTAAGTGCTCTCTAATTTTATTCACACCAAGTAATTCTTCTTGCACCTATACTGCAAGCTGAAGCCAGCATAGTATATTGTTAAAATACTGGACCAGGTTTAACCTTCTCCCATCGAGTAAACCTGCACTAACTACTAGCCCATCTTGTTGTTCAGTTGCAAAGTCATGTCCAACTCTTCGTGACCTCATGGACAACACTCCTCCAGGTTCTCCTGTCTTCCACCATTCCCTGGAGTCCACCCCACCCCACCCCACCCCACCTCCCCAGTGACCCCATCCAGCCACCTCAACCTCTGCCATCCACTTCTCCTTTTGCCTTCAATCATTCCCAGCATCAGGGTCTTTTCCAATGAGTCCTTCCTTCTCATTAGGTGGCCAAAGTATTTGAGCTTCAGCTTCAGTATCTGTCCATCTAAAGAACAGACAGGGATGATTTCTTTGCCTATCTTACATGGGTGTTAACTAGGAAATTACGAAGGAGAAAGACAAGGATAATATGTAATAAATAAAGTAATGACCCTCTGTGTAATGCATTTTTGTTAGTTCCTAGATAGATGACATTTTTATCGTCTCAGTTTCCACACCTATGTGCAAATCTTTGCACATGCTCAACCAAAAGAAGCAGGTCCAGTAAGTGGCAGTATATTTCTCACATATTTTAGAATATTTTGCAAACTCTGTGTTGTTTTGAATTAAACAACCTTGACTGTAATCAGGGGACAGTTTAATGAGAACCTTTAACAAGAAAGCCAGCATGTTTTTCCTCCTACAGAAATCTTGTCTGCTGCTTATATGCAGGCTTCCTTTCAGGTTTAAGTACTACACACTTTTTATGAGAAATCCTTGTTAAAATATTAACCAGGCAGGAAAGAATAGCACGGACATTACATGGGAAATGTAACCTTACCTCTGACTGGTTAACTAGAAGTTCAGACCATTTTTGCCACTGGGGACATTTGTCCCTGTCCTCAAATGTTGCTTCATTAGATGTCCAGCAACACTGCTCGTGGCTGTACCAAAATGCTGATAGACAGACACCTTCCTTCAAATCAGTCATCCAGTCCACGGCTAAATCTATCACTCCAGCCAATGTGCCTGTCAGGGGGGGAAATGGACATTAATAGAGGGACACAAAATATATGCCTTAGGAAATAAGACAGAGATTGGATAAGGGTGCAAAACATAGGCACACAGAAGTGTCTTATCAATATGGGTCGATCCATGAACAGGGGGCGTTGACACAACTCCATGGTGAGCCACCCTGCAGTGAACAAAACAAGAGCTTATAGCATCCCACTCTCTGAACTGCATCTGCAGTTTACAACTGCCCATCTACAAAATTGTCTCAGAGCCACAGGATACCTTCAAGAGTATGCATTCTTACAACACAACATCAGTGGGATGGAAGAGACCTGAGCCAATGCAAGATAAGAAATATCCCTTTTTTTAACCTTCCTGTGTGATTTACTGTGCAATGTAATGTTTCTTTTTAAATACCATCTGCTTTTCTTGGCTCGGCACTGCACGTTTCTAAACAGGCCCCCTAATCACACACAAGCAAACTTATTCGTCTAGACAAGAATATGTTTGCAACACAAGCAAATATATTCTGTCTAGACTACTTCACGAGCCAATAAAATCAGTGAGGTCAAATTTGGTGGCGGAACTACTGTTCGGCTCTAACTTTAAGATCAGGTCACCAGAACAAGGAAGCACCATGTGTGTGTGTTAGTTACAGCACACTGATTGTAAAATAGCGAATGATTCACTAATAAATGTGGGAGACTTTTATAATTTACTTACAGCACACTAATGCAAATGTAAATGGCTCTTAAATGTTCTGGCCTGAATTTTGCTTAATCCTTACAGCATTTTCTCTTTCTCTTTTTCACACATCTGAATGCTTTGTGTAGCGACACAGTGCACGAGTGACACCAAGTGGTAGATGATTTCAAAGAATGTGTTTCATTCTGAGACTGTAATAAATAGCACTTGGAAGAAAATCTTTATACAGACCATTCAAAATAAAGAAAAACAGTTAGTTCTTGATGATTTGCCAGTTCTGGATTTCAACACTTCATTTCAGCTCAGGGATCCTCGCATGGGTAGGTTTTCACATGTGTTACAATGCTGTGGACAATCCTAGTATGAACTCTTAAAACTAACCAAGACAGTGTATTGTGGATTTTCCTAGCTTGCTCTGCAAATGGGTTAGACTACCATTCCTATCATCCTACAATCAGTGCAATCAATGGCTGGTAGAGATAGGAATTGTAGTCCAACACATCTGTATAGTAAGTCAGAGACCAGGTTGGGGAAAACATGCACTAAAGCACTGTCTACATTGAAGGGTGTTGCTGAATACGTTACTGTGATACAGAGAATTTTATATATGCTTTCCCTTACTATTTTAATAGATTGCATTTTAACAGTAAGGCAAAATATCAGAGACAAATATTCTATAGTCATTGATTAATAGTTCTGGTCTATGCAAACTTACTAATGATAACTCTTTATTTTGTTGAACAAATGCGGCTATTAGAATTTCATCCCAATAATCTAGTTATTTCTCAAAATTGTCATTAATCACTTGTGATGACTAAGTTATATTATCTTATAATAATAAATTAGGAGAAAGTTCTGTTTGTATTTTTTCTCTTGGTTTCTCTTTTTACTTAAAAAAGAGGATAAACTGATAATAGTAATGCTTGACTGGCGATTTAGATGGTTGTTCTCAAAAGATCTAAAATGGTATATTCATAGTAAATTAGAAGAAAGTTGATTGTAGCATATGCATTGTGGGATGCTGGAACAAGCAACTTTTCCTTTCTTCCTTCAAAGGAAAAGGTACACCAAGCTCAGTTCATTTCTAGAAGATTTTGGAAGTTTTGCTCCAATATGTTATTGTTTATTGATCTATCAGAGTTAACCTTTTCAGTGAGCACACTGGGAATTTTGAAAGAGTCTCACAGGCACTCTTACAATTGGAGACATGCTCATTCATAAAGCAGCTACTATGATACGCTTGGCTAGCTACAAAACACTGATTTCCCAGAAGGCAAATTTGTAGGACTAGATAAAAAGTCGCTTGCTTAATAATGTAAGTACTTTCAAAAGATGCAGAAGTAGCATCTTTTGAATGCAGAAAGCGATGGCTCTGGAAAACAATGCTTTGCTTTGCAATATGCAAAAACATTCGATGCAAAAACATTTTTTAAAGTAATACAATAACAATCAGGAGGTAGGTAGCCTAGCTGGATGTGTACATCTCTTCAGCAAAATCTATTAGCTCCTTCATTTTCCTAAAGCCAAATCTGAATTTCATTTGGTGTCTATACCTTTCCCAGTGTTATATGCACTCCCGCAGAAGAAATGACCTGGCCCTTTAAATAGCAAGCATTGCCTTATCAATTTAATCTTACTGAATTACAGGTTCTGAATTCTCTACTATGTAAGAAATGAACAGATTTTTCTAGGAACTGAGCAGATTCTTAAAATATTCACCTCTGAAACAGGAAGGTAATTCAGAATAATTTAGTATTTTAAAAAGAAAAGTGCAGATAAAGATGATACCTATATCCAGTGAGTAGAGAACAAATGCATGTGAACCATGATAACATTTCCCTTTATAAATGCATGTTTTTGCAGCATTAGTTTGATCAGGGGCAGGGAAGGGAGTTATAAGTATAAAAGAAAAACGCCCAGCTTATCAATGCATTTCTATTTATGGGCATATTTTCACAGAGAAAGCACATTACTTGTTAATTTTCTTTTTCTAGGTCAACGCTCAGCATGAGATCTCCCATCACAGATCAGAGATCCATGTATCTTATCTTAATCATACTGAAATGAATCACAGCATTCAACCCAGCATGTGCTGCCAGAGCAAAGCTCTAAATATTTATACTGGTCAACACAAAACGACCTTACACGTTCTTAACAATACCTGCCAGCAGTCCTATAAGTAGCATCACAACCCAGCCTGACCAGGCATCCAGTAAACTTTTTATGAACTCCCATATCGACTCTTTGCTTTTGTTTGTAATCTGGAAAGGCAAAAAAGTAAAGTTTAGTTGATGCATATATTCTTCTTTTTATATACTATATCTAAATAGACAAAAAGGAAAAAATGACTTGATCACATCGTATTTACATATGCTTACAATGCTACTTATTGATATGCAAGGCACATAATATGGAAGGATAAAGAAGAGTTTCTGTTGACCAAAGCTCTGATTTATAGGTGACCCATTTCACAAAAGCACTACAGCTTATTCATGCTATGCTAACTTGGTTTAAGGCATGGCATATCTTGGTTTGATTTGCCTAATTATCACCCAGGTACAGCTTGCCATGTTGTCTGACCAGTGGCACAGTTTGTTTAAGGAGAGAACAACTTTCAAAAAACCTCAAAATAGGCCATGGGGTGTTTGAAGGTTGTTTCTCCCTCGAACAAACCATGCCACCCAAGAGCAGATGACACAAGCCATACCTTGGTAATAATCAGGCAAATAGTGCCACATACAGCAAGTTAAGTTGTAACCATAATACAAGTTGAGTCAATGACAAGAAAGGAAGGGCAAGAGACATGAACAGGCCAGGATATATTGAAACATGTTTATTGAGTTTTTTATTTCAGATTATACTACATTATGCACTCATTTATTATTATTATTATTATTATTATTATTATTATTATTATTATTACATTTCTATGCCGCCCCTTGCCTTTACAACAGGTAACAACAGAACGCAGGATACATTTTCTTGAAATCATACTTAATCATTGGTAATAACCAGTTTAAGTCCGCTAGAAGGGAATTTGAAAAAAAAAATCAATTTCTGTATTGCCTGTAGTCTCTTTGGGTGGTTCACAACATTACCTCACCCATCTATTCAGGCCCAACCCTGCTTAGCTTCCAAGATTAGGCAGGATCAGGCACTTCAGCTTATAAGGAAGGCAGACTGTACAGAAAATATGTATGGTGTTAGACTGCCAGTTTCTTCATTCATTTTTGATGGTAACATTTTGAGGTACAATAAATTAATGGAAGACAATCAATCACCTAACATTTAACCAGCTGTGCAATGTGCTGTTGGCTCTTGAAATATCATGTTCACATACCTTTCGATGTCTGTCTGTGTCACGTGATTTCTCCCTTAACCAATCAATGGTATGAAAGTCTTCGTAAGTCCCAACATCAGGGAAGGGTTCATCCAAAAAATCCATCAGATTTCCAGAACCATTCATGGTTCCTGCATTAACCATAGTAGTACCTATAAAGAAAGCAAAATAACAGGCCACTTGCACTGAAATAAAAATATTTACACCAGATGACTCCCCCTGTCATCTGGACCACCATCTCAGTTGCATTTTAAGTACAACTTGAGAAGCCTACTTTCACAGATATTTAATGGACGTGAATTAGAAATACCAGTAAATCCATTCCTTTCAAGTGTATTCTAATAAAGAAAGCATGCTATTGCACTTGCGCATACTAGAAAAATAAGCAAAATCTTTTTCTAGTGTCTTTGGTGACTCCAGGCATTTACTAAGCTAATGATTCTAAATGGAACACTTGTGCTTTCCCATGGATGTCCACCATGAAGGATTTCCCAGTATGCAATTGAATGATCTAAATTTATAACCCTCAGTGAAAGGAAAAGAGCAAACAAGCAAGCAAGCTCTTTTAATTGGATGGTGTTTATGTTAGATATGTCTAAGTATCAAAGTATCTCTGATTTATGGCAACCCTATGAATGAATGCCCTTCAAAACGTCTTGACCTTGACAACCCTGCTAAGCGCTTACAAACTCTAAGTTGTGACTCTGAGATCCATAATAGATCCATCTCAAGTTGGTCATCCTCTTCTTCTGGCATCAGCCTTCCCTAGCATTATTGTCTTCTCCATTGTCTTCTCCATGTTGTACCTTAAGTACAACAGCTTCAATTTCATCATTTTGCTTCCAGGCCAAGTTCTAGCTTGATTTGATCTTGGATCCACTTATTCATTTTTCTGTGGTCTGTGGTATTCTAGGGACTAAGCTATTCACAAAGCTTTCCTCCAGCACCATGTTTTGAATGCATCAATTTTCCTCCTGTCAGATCTCTTCATGGTGCCATTTTCAAATCCATTCAAAATGATCAGAAATACAAGGGTGTAGATTATCTTGGCCTTGGTCTCCAGTGAAACATCCTTACAATTGATGGTCTTCTCTAGCTCCTTCATTGCTGTCCTTCCAAGTCACAGTCATCTTGTAATTTCCTTGCTGCAGTATCTCTTTGAAATGCTGATTGAGCCCAAATCTTTCACAGGTTCAGTTTTTTCATTGTTAACGTTAAAGTTGGGAAATTCTTCTTAGTCTTAATTTTATTTATTTATGTAAAGGTTTTATATGCCATCCCAATACTAAAAGTCTCCGGACGGCTTACAAAAAAAACAAAAACAAAAAACAAAAACAAAGAAAACCTGTATAAAATGTTTTATAGATGGTATCTATCACCAAATAGATTAGCTAAGATGTTTCCAAATATGTCAAATGTATGTTGGAAATGTAAACATAAACCGGGTACCTTTTATCATATGTGGCGGACCTGTGATAAGGCAACAAAATACTGGGTCAAAATATACAAATGGATTGAGGGAATGTTACAAAAACCTCTAATATTTAAACCTGAAGTTTTCTTATTAGGCATTGTACCTGAGGATGCTGGTAATCAAGCAATGTATCTGATTCTACATGTAACTACTGCGGCGAGGATTGCATTTGCCCAACTTTGGAGGAGTGAAGAACCACCTACCAACGAACTGATGTTAAAAAAGATCTTGGACTGTGCCAAAATGGACAGATTGACTTTATCTCTGAAGAAGAAAGAAGATACAGACGTCTATCAAACTTGGATTTCCTTGTATTACTGGCTAGAGAAATGGGACTATGCATAGATTAAATATGTTTACGGATTATCATAAAAATTATGGGGGGCTGACCCAGTAGATCTGATGCTTTTGATGATTGATGATTTTTTAGTTTCTTTTTGTTAGTTTTGTTAGTCAGTAGCAAAATAACAATAAAACTTATTTAAACAAAAACACTATTCAGCCAAAATCATACTTTTGCACTTCCACTTTCATTGTTGTTTCAATTTACTGCTCTTTTCTGCCAGTAATATATCATTTGCATATTAAAGTATTGATCAATTCACTGCCAATTTCCATGCCTTCTTTCTTTGAACCAGCTTTTCTATTATGTTCAGCATATAGACAGAACAGATAGGAAGATAAAAAAATACCCTAGTCTGGTGCCTTTACCTGTAGCAAACCATACTGTTTCTCCATATTATGTCCTAACAGAGGCTTCTTGTTCACAATACAGGCTGCATTCCAGGACTACCAGGGCCTGGGGCACGCCAATTTCTTTCAGAACTATCCATAGCTTCTCATGATTAAAGGTGAAAGGCTCTGTTGTAGTCCACAAAGCATAAACTCAGTCCTAAATTTGCTGCACTCCTTAGCATCTCCTTTCTTGGATACTGGAATGTACATTGAACATTTCCAGTCTGTGAGCTCTTTGTTTTCTTTACCATGTTTGTAGACATATTATCCTTGTTAGGAATTGGACTAATTCAGTATATACAGCTTGTAATTGTTCTACTCCAGGTGCTTTATTCCGCCTAGTCCCACTGCTTTATTCCTTCTAAGTGCTCTCAGAGTAGCTTTTCCTGTTGGGCACATAATACATAAAATGGCTACAGCTGGGATCCAAACAATCATACAAATAGTTCCAGATGCCCAAGGAAAGTTTGGAATTGATTTCGTCCAAGAGCTGCTTCCCATGCCACATGTTAATGTTCTTTTGAAATGGAAGAGAGTTTTGTAAGCTGGTAGTGGTGCAGGACTGCACATTTTAAAGATAGAATATACCGAATACATATTCTAGTGGGTCTAAAATAATTCTCTGAGCCATTGCCTCGGCCATAATTCCTTCATAAGTGTGTAAGCATGCCCTCTCTAATGCTCCATTTGCTCTGATGGGACATGGGTAGGCTCCTATGAGAGAAAGCAGTCTTTCCAAGACAGGATATTCAGGCATCGGGTCACTGTATATCAGAGATGACTTGACAGCATATAACAACATCAGCAAAGCCTTTGAAATAGCCTGATCTCAAGCCATTTTCTTAGTAACAGCTGTTTTAAGGTGGCAAACAAAAGCATTAAATGAACAAATGTACACATCTGCAAATTCATTACTCAAGCCAGATTATTGACTCAAAAAGTAACACAAAGAAGGCAAATAGATCCCACAAAGGATGCCAAAACAAAGCAACCTCATAACAAAATAAGAGTAGTACTTGTAAAAAATTAGGAGTTACTTATACATTGCACAGACAATAGGAAGTATCAAACTGTATCACTAAATGTGGGATTTATATTGAATGAAGACACATTTACTTGGACTTTCAAACATGTTTGGACAGAATCTCTCATTAAAGATACCTGTGCAAACTCCGCAGTCATGGAATAAGAAAAAAGATCCTCTAACAGATCAATAACTGGTTAAAGAACAGAAAGCAGAAAACAGAAATGAATGTAAAGTTCTCACCTTGGAAGGAAGAAAACAGTGGGGGTCACAAAGGGACCATCGCGGGACCTGTTTGTTTTGTTTTGTTTTAACAGCAACAACTTGAACTGGAGTAAGGGCAAGCAGAGAGGTGAGCAAGGTTGCTGATGACACAAAAATTATATAGGGTAGTTAAAAGAAAAATGGTCAGAAAGAGCTCCAAAAGGGCCTCTACAAGACTGGGAGAAGAGACATCATGATGGCAAATGTAACCAAGAAGTTCTTATCGGGGCAAAAAATCCTAAAGTCAGCTGATCCTGGAAAGGCAACTTGGATAGCTTAAGCAAAATGTCAATCCCGTGTATAGATGCTATCAAAACAAGAATTTCTGCATTATGGATCCTTAGGACAGGAAGTGCAAATAACTTCTCTGTCAGGATAGGTTATGCAAACTGGGTCTCTTAATTTAGAAAAAAAAAGGATGACTAAAGGGTAACATTATAGAGGTGCATGAAGTTATGCACAATATCAAGTTGTTGTTTTTAAAGTTATATAAAAAGCCTATGCATAACACTAGAACAGGGAGACTTTTATGACAGATAAAGGGAAATACTTCTAAATGCAAAGCATGGTAAAACCACAGAATTTGCTTCCACAAGATACAGAGTGATAGTGATAGCCACCAATTTGAATGGCTTTAAAAGGGGAGTATTAGTCAAATTTATGGGAAAGTCTATTTTAAGTTTATTTTATCACTGGCCTCATTACAGAGACTGTTATTTGTTAGAACTTGGGGGTTTGCTTTTTTCTCACTTTAACTGGAAAGTCATTTCCTATCAAATAGTCTTAGTTTGGCCATAACTCTAGTCGCAGTGGGAAGTTTCTTCCAGACTTGAGATGCAATCAGTTCATATCTTGCTATGTCAGCATGAAGGCTGGAAAAACTGTTTCCCTCATACATTCACAGCTAGTATTTTTGCAGTGCCATAATTCACACACAGTTGGAGTGAAAGACTTCAGAAGCCATTTGTGCAGTTGATCCAAGAAAGTTTTAGTAAAATGTAGCCTGTTTAAATAAAACAATTCTTTACATTTGAAAGTTAAGGAAACTTCAAGTCAGAACACACACACATACATATCTGAAGGCATTTTCTTGGATTGTTTTAGGAAGCAATAGGATCCAAAACTGCAAGTGACCCTGTGGTCTGCACTCCAAGACTTTTTAGCCCAGATTCCTTCCCAATATTTGTTTAATACATTCCATAGCTGCATCCCCAAGGTGACTTACAATATACAACAACTATAATATTTCAGTATAAGAAATTCATAACCCCTTTATAAATGTATTATACTTTCAATCAACCTCACAGCAGAGTTTGTCTCAATAGATTACAGAAAGTCAAAGAATAAATTGCACAAAATAAATTAGTCATGAAAGCTAAGAAAATAACAGACAATATAAAGCAGCAGAGGTTTAAATATAAAATATATAAAGCCACCCATAACATGGGAGAAAAGAAAGGCTTTCCTTGGCACTGAAAAGATATCACTGTAGACTGTAGATACCAGACAAGGTTCTCTAGGGAAGGTGTTGCATCACCCACCACTGAGCCACTGGCTTGCCATTAAGAGTTAGGTCACCCAGAAGAGGGCTTTCGAAGATGACCTAACTCTTAATGGCAAGCCAGTGAGTTAGCACTTCAAAGACTCATATGAACATAGTTCACAGGTAGGCAACTTGGTGTCTCTGGGCAGCCATGAGTGCCCAGATACCTTTGTCAATGCCCGCCAAGGTATCTTTGCGCCCGTTCCAATTAACACATTTTCTTTCCAGTAGCTGGTGGTACAGCAGAACAGGTTGCTCCTGTTGCTGCAAACTGTAGGTTCAAATGAGTTTTTCAGTGTGTTGAAGCTTAGATGCCACATTTGCCTTGTAACCTGCTGACAAGATTGAGTATTTGTCTTTTGCCCTATCTCACATAGCAACCATTTTGTGGTGGTACCCAGAGCGATTTTCCAAATTGCCGGATGTGTACATGATCCAAAAAGCTTACCTATCCCTGATGCAGGTGGTTCTTCAAAGAAGCTGGACCCAAAATGTTTAAAAGGTCAAATTCAGCAATTTGAATTGGCACCCAAAATTCTGCTAGTGTAGAATTCCCAGCATAACCTATTGCACATCCTGGAAAATGATTCCCAAATAACTGTTCAGAGGCATATGGATTTTTTTTTAAATCTGCCTTTTCATGTTTACAAGGAAGCACTGTGTGTGCACAAACAGGCCCTAGTGGATCCCACCCACCACCAGGTAAAGGGGGATATTATAGCCAGTGAGAGAACACATGCCAGCTTGATTTCATTATAAAATATCATAAATTGGGAGGTGGAACTGGGAAAGTCACAGAGATCTGAGCTTCTGACACTTACATTAGACAATAGTGAGACAGATAAGCATTCCCCAGCTTCAGATCCACCAATGTTTTGGACCACAGTTCCCATTAAGCTTAGCCACCTGGTATTGAGATACTGAGATCTTTCTGACTGTGCCCATTATAATGAAAGACTCTTTGATTTACCAGAAGTTTTTGGAAGCAGAAAGGGAGGGAGAGGGGCTTTCTGCAAATACCCTGTTTT
This sequence comes from Varanus komodoensis, assembly GCF_004798865.1. Taxonomy (NCBI): domain Eukaryota; kingdom Metazoa; phylum Chordata; class Lepidosauria; order Squamata; family Varanidae; genus Varanus; species Varanus komodoensis. Next base: position 79,631,707 of record NW_025335268.1, read on the forward strand.
TTCTGCAGACTCCACACCATCTTTCACATAGTTCCAAAGGGTCTCCAAATTCTCCAAAGCAGATGAAAGTGTGCAGGTATTTATTATTTATTATTTATTTATTTGCATTTATATACCACCCCTGTAGCCCAGAGGGCTCTCTGCGTGGTTTACAAACAGGTAGCTCCCAAAGATAGGGTAGATCAGCAAAATTTGCCTCCTGCTCCTGTTGCTCACATCAGCACCAGGGACACAATTTGATGCAGCCCACTAATTTAGCTCAGATTTTAAAAAACCCTACACAGAGGAGACAGAAAGTGAAAGCCAGCATAGCATAATGCCAGCCCTCTTAAGATCTAGTGGGTTTTGCAGGTTATAGAATCAAAAGCTGACACAAACTTGGGGCGGATGACTACAACCTTAAAGCCAGACGGGCCACCAAGCCCCAGCCTCAGGGCAGGAGCTTCCATGTAGCAGTCACTGTGCTCCTCCCTCTTCATTTGACACTTGCCTCTGGGATCCCTAATTCGCACCCTGCCCTGTCATTCGAAGGCCCTCCTTGAGCATTAGAACTATTCTTATCTATCTTCAGCTCCTGCAGTCTTGACTGCTTAGCAGCATCTTCCTCCTCCCAGTCTGACTCAGAATCAGTTCCCAGATCTTCCTGAGGTGACTTTGCAAATGCATTCCTTACACCAGGGCCACCATAATTCGTTGATTACCCAGTTGTATCAGCCAGAAGTCCATGGCTGTTTCAGCCATTCTCTCACCACAGTTAATAAGCCACAGAGAACTATGGGCTACTGAGTGTGGGTGTTCGCTTGCCCACATGCACATGCACACACACTCCGTATAAGCGTACTTGCATGTGCATGCGGATATATATAAACATACAAACACATACACACTGTGTGTGTTCTTTATTATTGCAGTCAGTTGCAGATTTGCAGAATTTGCAGAACCAGCAGAAGTGTAATTCCATTAAATGTCAAAATGCAGTGATCCATTAGCTACTTATTAAAACTATTAATTTATTTATTTATTTAAAACATTTCTATGCCGCCCCCATTGCAACAAAGCCTCGGGGTGGCTCACAACATCCAAAATAAACATAAAAATACAATCAATAATTTAAAACCTGGTACCATCTCGGCAATATATATTAAAATCTATAAATACAATAATAATAAATTAACAGTTAAAATAACTTTTAAATAAAAAGGTCTTTGCCTGGCACCAAAAAGCAAATAATGACGGCGCCAGGCGGACCTCTCTGGGGAGCGCATTCCATAGGTGGGGCACCACCGCAGAGAAAGCCCTCCTCCAGGTACTCACCCTCCTAATATCCTTTACAGAGGGTTCCTGGAGAAGGGCATCCGCTGCCGATCGTAGCGGGTGGGCAGGCGGGCATATATCGTATTATTCATGTTCCAAAATTCCTGTATTTAGTTATCATGCAGTCCACAAGAAATAAGTCATTTAGTTTCTATCCCAGCTTTCCTCCAATGAACATTTGGAGGATATCATACATTTTATCCTCACAGCAATTCTGTGAAGCAGGCAATGGTTTTTGATCATCATCAAAAGTATCTCATCACTGAGTAAACCCTTTCCCCCAGGCCCTGCTCCTCTGGCACTCACTGGCTGTATATACATCACATTTCTCCTGCTTGTGTGCTACCCTTCACCTCTGTTCACAGTCCTTCCTTACTATCTGAGGCTGATAAACAGGGTTTCAGATAGTAAGGAAGATATCATGCAAGTTCATAAAGGAGATACAAGTGAAGAATATATCCTGTATGAGGTGGGCTAGGGAAATACTCCACCTGACCATTTCTAAATGACATTCCTGTGAATAGTAGCAAACAATACATTTTTATTTTAGAAGGGTGGGCAGCTGTCTCAGATGAAATCCAGCATGTCCACTGCTCCATCTTGGTTACACTGACTAGCAGTTACCTTCCAGAATTTCAAACCAGGGGCTTCCCTAGCTCTAACTAAAGATGTTTTAGGACTGAACCTACGCAAAGGATTGGCTTCACCTTTGATCTCTTACCTTTCTCCATATTTTCTCTTTCTAGAACTTACAAAGAAGTAATACTTAGCAAAGAAAAGATAAGACCTCTGTCAGTATAGCCAGTTTACAGGGATTATGGGAGTGGTAGTCTAACACATCTGCCTATCTAAAATATCTGCAAAAGCCTACTAAAGAATTCTCCACAGTGGAGAATTCAGCATGTGCCAGCAGCTTATGCAGATATGACCAAAATAATTTATCAGCTTAATTTAATGTATGCCTCTTTTCCACACTAAATCCCTAAGCCAGTTTAAAATAGGGATAAAGCAAATATCACAGAGCAAAGCTGCAATTTAAAACATAGGTACAAGAGCACACGTGAGCAAAAAGGCAGTGCTTCTTGTGTGTGTGAACTCTGAATGGTTCCTACTTGTATCTTGGCCATGAATTGCAGATGCGAGGAGAGCAGACTTCCCTGCCTCTCTGTGCAGAGAAGACCAGAAGGTGTCTAATGGCTGCCTGGAGCATGCTGGGAACTGAAGGAACTTTTTCCATATAAACATACATAAGGTTGCACCCTAGATGAAGTAAGATCAAATGACTGAAATCAGTATACTCACAGTGTATACTCAGTACCCAGAAGCAATACATGTTAACAGGCTTTTTGGGAATGCAGGTGAAACACAATCAAAGTCACCTGCTTTAGCAGCTCTAACAGACATCAGGCCTTGTTTCAATTATAAACCCAAAAATGAAAATCCTTCCTACCTCATTCCTTAGCTTAATATATAACAAAGCCCAGAACAAGTTTTCTGTGTTCTAGTGGTGTGTTACAATGACACAAAAAATAAATTCTCAAGAGCATTGGTAGTGTGAAAAATCCCCACTGATTAAAAAAAAAAGAACAGAAAGTAGTCTGTGTTCTTATGCTACTGAAACCGAATCATGCTTTTTGGTCTAGAAGAGATCGGTTTCAACATGGCCTTTAAGCAGCTGAAAACTCTTCAGTTGCTGCATTGTTGTATTGCTCTTTTATGTTCATCCCTCTCTAACATTATTTAACATATTGACAAACTATCCCAATACCGTACTAATTAATAAGGAAAAATCCTCTCACATAAGCTGCTCAAGCTAATCGGAGTAATTAAAAGCAAAAATGTAATTAGATGTTTAAAATATATTTCTGCAAGCCGTTCAACTGCAGCAGGTGCTTTGCATCCAACCAAACGATCTGCACAGCTCCATTTCCCACAAACAGACACAAAAAAATTGAATGTGCGGACAAGAGACGCACAGAGCTCTCTCCCCCATAAAATGGGTTTACTGGGGAAACATGGATGATCTCTAATGCATCAGTATGTTGCAAAGGCCACACAAATTTCAAATGATGCCATTTCTACATAACAATACTATCATTCCCCACCCCCACTGCAAAGGCTACTGAAAATGTAGCTTGTTGCGTCCTAAAACGCTGATGATGACTGTGAATAGGCTGCTTTCATTGCAGATTTAACGCCCCAGCTAGCAGGATTGCTTCTAAATATGCCAGCGGAAAATCGGAAGAGCAAGTAAACAATCCCTCCACCTGCAATGTTCATATCCACAAAAACCCTATCATGAGGTTCCCTAAACCCTCCCCTAAAGCTTGAGAGCTATTGATTTCAGAGGAAGGGCACAGGCAAAGACTTACAAATCATGCTATGAAACATGGTCTTCTCTTACCTGCAATGCAACATCATTTAGTTCAGCCCCAAAGACACAGGCAGCATCCTCTCCTCTCTGGTATGGCTGCAAAGGGAATGATGTCATGTGGAGGAAGCAGTAACAGTCACATGACGATGTGCTTTCTATTGGAATGCTGCTATAGTGGGAAGCAGCAGCTGATTTAGGATCCTTCAGGGTTAACCAGGCGATTCAAACTTCCTTATACCTTTGCAACTCCTGCGGCAATGCTTTCCTGCCCTGCCATTATGCTATGAATTGGGTGCACATTTCTTAACCAGTCTGCATTTGCTTTTGATTTCAGAAAATGGAGAAGTGCTAGGAGAAAAAGAGTATTAAGTGAAATGTGACACAAATGCAGTCGAACTATTTTTATTCAGGGATGTACAGAGTGCCTAGTACAAAGGATAGAAGTGACACATGTTTTTACTTGCTGAGATTTTATATTCAAATAGAATCTCATCAAAGAAATTTGTAACATCTTGTAACATTTGTAACATTGACAAATTTATTTAAAATGTAAGGTTTTGCACACTGGAGTCCACAGCATCAGATGAATGGAGTGATATCATCAGTCGCAGGCACAAGTATCATGTTGGAAGTAAGGAAAATGAAATGAAAATTTGTACAAATAGTGACAATTAGAGATTGAATGCATGTCAATTGAGCAAACATGTATTTGGCCTGCTGAAAGAAACTTGTTATGTCACATCTAACACCAAATGTAGAGTTACAGCCTGTGGGTTATCCCACAACTGTTCTCAAAATCAAAAAAAAAAAAAAAAAATCTGCATGGGTTTTTTGCCACTTTTCTCTTTTCAACACTGAGACTTAAGTATATACAACTCCCTGCCACAATGCTGTCTCAGCTACAAAAAACCTTAAGCATAAAACCAGCATATACCTCAGCGTTCTTGGTATGAATCAGCTGAATTTGGGTCTCTGTTTCAACATCTGGCACCTTTTCTTACATTCCCTTCTCTCAGTAATTCTGAAGATATGTACAGTCTTTTAGGGGAATTGCCAAGAGGAAGGGACTTGGGAAAACATACCAGCTGCCAGAACAGAGATCCATAGATGCCTGATTCATTTGATAAAAAAAGATCTTGAAAACCAATTAGTAGTCGATACAACCAACAGAAAATTCTGTGAGTGTGAAATGAAGGTTTTACGGAAAGACTTGGTGTTGATCCCCACTCCCAAATGCAACTCCTTTAAATCCATAGTAGAGATGCATTTTTTATTTAGGTAGTGCAGATTTCCGACTTTTCCAAAGGGAGTAAGTCTTTCTCTTCAAAGATCTGTCTTGTTCAAACTTAGATCCATTTTTAAGCCTACATCACAGTCCCAGAGTTCTAGTATCAGAGAAATTTGTTACAAAAGAGGTTGAGGGTTCTTTACAGTATAGGGACATGACATAACCTCACTAAAGAAGTAGGGCACTGCCAGCCTTGAATGGCTACAAAGATGTAGTATTTAAGTTGATCTATACAGCACAGCTTTAGTAGTTTTAGTTTGAAGGCATTTATTTAAGGAATCCTTTTATCAGATCTATAACACCATCCACTATAGAACGTGCCAAAAAGCATCCAGCTTTTCAGCTTACACAAGAAACTGTATCGGCAATGGATGAGACACTTCTGTCAGGGAATATAAATATACCCACATATGACTATTTTGCTGAAGAAGAGTGAAGTTTCTAGATTTATCTGCTTCCAAAAATACACAAAAATGTATTTCCTATCCCTGCAAGATCCATTATATTTAGATGTAGCTCTATTTTGGAATGTGTCTACATATGTAGACTTCTTTCTTAAATCCTTTCTCATATATAGAAGACCCCACTCAGTTCCTGAACTGGCTGGCTAATGTACTGGAAAGCTACAAGATAGTTGTTCGGTTACACTGGATATTATCTCACTGTGCACAAATATGGCACAACACAAAGCTATAGAGTTGACTCTAGCTAAGATAAATGATGTAATTGCCACTCCTACAGACTTTTTGTGTTCAATAGTAGAATAGCTTCTGTTAAAAAATCCTGTTCCAAGACAAATCTTACTGGCAAATTTCTGGCACAGCTATGGGTTGTAAGTTTGCACCAGAACTGGCCCATCTGTATAAGGGCCAGTTTAAACAGACCCGAGCATTAAGTATGAGGATGCCTCTTTCAAACACTCTATTGCCCTCTACAAGATATATTAGAACCAGATTTTATATTATGGAGAGAGACAGAACTCTTCTTCAATTTCAGTAATATGTGAACATTAAACTATCAAATTTGAAATCAATCACAACAAATCCAGACTGAACTTTTTAAATATGGTAGTTATAGCTCAAACTGTCTTGCTTACCATTTACCTGTATCAGAAAACCACGGATGTTAAGTTTCGTTATAAAAAAGGATATCCATTTTTGCCCACATGAAATGCAATCTGCCCTGTTCAGCAAGTCAGACTGCATAGAAACTGTAACAATACAAAAATATCCACATACAACACTACATAACTGTATGCAGTATAACTGCCAATTAAACTGCTAAGAGGGACCATGCATATGACCTTAAATAGAAACAGGAATGAACAATTCTGACCCAGAATTTAACACGTGCCTGAAAGGATGGTGGTCCCCACAGCTTATGATGGATATACCAGTAAAATATGATATTTTGTGATACGGGATACCACTATCTGTTGAAAGAAAAGGTTCTCGGGGCAGCCATGTTTGCATATAAATAGAAACTTAGCTATATTTGGTACACAGTATTTGCAGTCCTAAGCCTTCTTCATACTTATACACAGTCTGCTGGTTTCCACCATGGAAAGTTTCTGGGTGTCTTTTACAGTATTTTTCCAGCTGTATGTAATCTTTTATATGATGTCTATTTAGTTTTAATCTGCTTGAAAATGGTAAAAATATCTTCATGTTGCTTTTCACAGCTTTGACCGACTATCTTGCTATTCTACAAATTGAACTAAGGCTGGATTAAGGCCCCTGGGAAATTGCCCCTTATGTACAGTTACATGGTGTCAATACGTATTTAAATATGAGTACATAAAATATCTAAATGCATGTCCTTGATTTGGAAAACAAGTGCAGATCTACTTGACCAGCAAATACAGGCAGACTTTCCTTTGACCCTAAACCGATAAGGAATAGTTAATACCGAGAAGCTCTCAAATCTACTTTATGACATGTGTAGCAAGGGCAATCCACTCACCTCATACTTGCCCCATGTTACATGTTGGTATTTCCTCTGAAGTGTACTTTCTTATTCCATTATCCTGTGCAGCTGCAGCGATCTGTAAAGAGGTGGTTTTTCCTTCCTAGTTTTTGTTATGAACAGTGGACTTACACTACACCCAGGAGTAGCAGTCTGTCTGCCTACTTCTGCTTGACAAGGACAGATCTAAGATCTCATTTCCTGTGCATATGTATAAGCTGCTTGATATTTAGCTGGAAATATGAAAATATAACAAGTGCTCTGCCCTCCCAATCATCAGAGTAGCTGAATAAATTTTGTACCATGTGGGCAAGCAACTTTCATTTGCCTGCTGTATCCATACAACTCATCCTTTGGTGATAAGCATCTTCCCTTTTCTGGAGTAAAGCTCAATACACCCTATCAAGTATAGAGGAATTATGATAATGAGAGTCAAACACAGATCCTTTCCAACTGCATTTCTGAATGCCTCTGAACGCTGCATCATCTTAAAATATCATCCCAGGAGCGCACAGCATCCTCTTTGCTCCATTCCAGCTGCACACAAATTTTGTGAGGTTAGAGTGAGTGGCTGAGCCAATGTCAGCCAAGTGAGCTCATGGATGAGAGTCTCAGCTATTGCTTGGTAGAAAAATGAAATAAATCAATCAATGACTGTGTAGTATATCATACTGTGAAGCCTTCACCCAAAAAGTAGCATTTTCTCCCCATTCATGGTAAAAAAAATAAAGATCTGCCAAACTGAGAATGATTCTTGTAGCATAATTTCTCTGTACCTGCAAAAGCAACCTCATGCATTTACAGGGAAACATAAGAGGAGATAAAATCTTTGCAGTATTCCAGTTAAGATATTAACGAAATCACACTGCAGAAGAAGATACACCTTGTAATGTTATATAAACCTTCATGATTTTATCTAACTTAAAAAAGTAAATTTGGCCATAATTTTTGACCTCTGTATTTCAAATCTGAGAAGTTCTTCATGTGCTGGTCATGTAGTATCATTCTAGGGACCTTTACAGTTTTACCATACTCAAAAAGGGAGGATCTTCATGTATCCCATATTGCTGTGATTCATATATCTTCATAAAGCAAGTCAATTATTACTATCTTTCTATTTCAGAAAGAGGCAGAGGAAAGTAGTTGAAGCTGGTAGAGTGCAGTTTGCCTACCACCACCAAGTGAAATTTCTAGTAACCTTTGTCGTCTATGTATTTTAGCAATTATGAACATTATCTGAGAAGAGACCTCTGCACACTCTTGTGGCTTAGACATAAATAAGGGTAATACATGCATGCACGCACATACGAGATCACTGCTGGTCACGAATCTGGGTATTTCAAAGGCAAATACTATTGCAAATGGAATTGTTGGCAGTCAGGATATTGTCTTTGGCATCATAGTCCTTTTGCCTGAACACTTAGTTAGATAACATAGTATCCAGCAGTGTTATTCCACTGCACTGCACTAACAGTAGCTAGGTTCGAAACTATGTGAAAGAGAAGAGAGAGAAAGAGAGAAAAGAGAAAAAAACTAAAAGTTCAATTACATAAGTGGCTGGATATTAGGTTTCTACTGTCAGATGCATATGCATAACATACAAGTGAAAAAAGTTGGCGAAGCTCTGCTACTTCTGCTTAAGTGCAGAAAGATGCAATCGGTTATTGCCCATTGTCTTGATAAGATCAACACTGAAACCAGTTTCTGGTGGCAGGCATCTTGGCATTCGTTCTTTCTACTTGTTGTAACTTCTTTACTAAATTGGGTAGAAGTGGCCTGCCCAACCTGGACAGACAACATTGTTTTTGAAACTATTGTGAAGCAAATGATAGCATGGATACTGTCATACTGGATGTGACAGACATGACCAATAGCCATAAAAATATCTCAAATGTGCCAAAGTTTGGAGAAAACTCATCTTGAAAACCAAACCTTGTACCTTGTAGAATGTAGCCTATCTGCAACAAATAACATTTCTTATAGGGTCACCTTTTAAAATTATTTTTAAGCATTCTTAACAGTTTAACCATATCCTAGAATTTATTTTAGGAGTGTTTACCTGTAAAATAGATACACAAAGCTGTATGTATGGCAAGTTTTTCTTTATTTTGCAGAATACTTTTCAAATACAAATGACACAATCATTCGGAAACTGTGACAAACACAAGATATGAATACTGCAGAGCATATTACTTTTTAACACACCAAAATAGTATTCATTTTGACAGTCAGAATCTTGTTCTCCCTAAAAATTTTGGGTATACAGCACAGTGGCTATAACTCAGGAATATATTTTTATCAAGGAGCCCTCAAAACTTTTTTTATATTCCAATGCACCAGTTATCATTTATGGAATACAAAATTGGCATTCACAAACAAAAATAGATCATGATTTGTCATTATAGGAGGCAAAATCGTTTTGAACTGATTGCTCTTTATCACAATTAGTGTACACAAAAGGCAGTGGAAAATGTTCTGCATAAACAATAATCCTTTTTCACATTGAAAAGAAATGTGAATCTATGTCTACAACCTTTTGGAAAGAGGACTACAGCTGCCGAATTGTAACCCAAATGAATCATATAGGAATAAAATGCAGCAGTTCTAGGCCATCCCCAGATAATGGTTGGAAAATACTGACACTTTAAAAAACCATATAAGCGACTAACTCGGAGTCTTCCTAAGTACTGAACTACTAGAGCAATTGCCAGATGATTTTCCTTTAGGCATCAATATCAATATTCTTCCTATTAACTTTTTTTTGTATTCTGGGATCACTTTTGTAGACACAGGACACTTTTTAATACACCCAGCAGATATTCTTAGAGCAGTCAGTGCTGATAATGCCAAACATTCCTATTTTTAGTTTCACCAGCTCTGGAAAACTTGCAACATCTGTCAGGTGAAGCATGATCTTCCAAAACATTAGTTTAACATGCACAGTTTGAATTCCTATCCATATTTGTACAGATACATCACTGAATTCAGTGGGCATTACTTGAAGAAATGCACAGGCCTGCACTGTTAGTCTTTAATCTGGAATTAATAATTTACACTATATGCAGTTTATCACTACCTCAAGATGCAGATTATGAAAAACAACTTAATGATTGTGTTCTCATGATCTTAACACAAAGCTTGAGTTCCAAATACTATAGGGAACGTTAGCTTGTTTCTAGCCTAACAGCCTTCTTTGGTATCAGGTCTCCCTAAGGCACAGTCTGATTTTATTTAAGTAAAACCAAAGTTTGACTTGACAGAATCCTATATAAAAATTGTCTTGACTACTTATTAATGTCCCAAAAGGGTAGCTGACCTTTTATAGGACAGGTTTCTTTGGGTATCCAAAGCTTCACAGAATATTACAATTCTTTCATACATTTTCAAGACACAAAGTTGTACTTTCAGGAATTTAAGGTGACAGCCTGATTTTAACTAACAAAAACTACGAGTTACCCTAAAGCCCAAGTGAACTTCTTCCAATGCTATGGAATGCATTGAAGAATGACTTGAAGAATGAATAATTTTTCTAAAACAACTCTAACTACTTTAGCATGTTCTTCTGTCCTAGCAAGAGTGAAAATGCACTCAGTACAACAGTCTCAGTTCTATGTGAGAGAAAAATACTATTCAACAGCAGAAAACTTTAGCATTGGAAAAAGGGAAAATGTACATTAAACCTTTCTTGATATTTAGGAGACAGCCAACACTACAGAAGTTGGGATTAAATTTTAACATAGTTTAGTTTGAGCAATCAAACAATATTAAAGAAAAAAGAATGGACATGAATAGAACCAAAAGAAAGAACTATACTAAAGATTTAACAAGGCATTAAAATGCACCACAAATATACCACTGTTTGGACAGTAGCATTTTGAGGAATATTTGTAAAATTGCAAAGAATATTCCACATAATTAAACTTTGCATAGCAGCAGATGTGGAATCCTGAAACTCCTGGGTTTTAATTAAAGCAAACAATGTTGGAAGCTTTATGGAAATTGATAGCAAAAAACCTGAATATCTCAATGGAGGTGCTGTCTGTTAATGGCTCAGAAAGAGAAGAGGTTTCTAGCAGGTATACAACTTGGATTTTTTTCTATTGTCCAGAGTTGATACAGCCTTTTTTTAACTATTGCCAACATTCACATCTTGGTTATGATGCTTGCTATGTGAAGTGTTGAATCTATGGCAATTACTCTCCATGCAATATATGTCCCACTTTGCTGGACACAAGGACCAGCACAGGATGCACCATGGTTTTAAGTGTTTTAAAACACACTTTAAGATGCAGTTTGTTGAAGATACTGAAGTTTGGAATGCAAGATCTATGAGGAAATCTAAGGAAACTCAGAGTCCTGTGTTTGTTGGGATGATTCCCTAAATGAGGTCCTAAACAATTATGGAAAAGACAAATAGTAGAACTGTTCAAATAGTACATTACTGATACAGGAAACGCACAAGCACTTTCCAAAAAAGAAAAGCTACAGAGACATGTCACCTTCTTCTTTCCCTCGTTAAAACAAAACAAAACTACTTAAAAATTATAAGACATATTTGACACAACCGAAGTGAGAAGAATTTACTAGTGCACAATAAGAACATGCAGTTGTGCCCTGCGATGCTTAATGGCATTTTAATAGATTCTTAAAAAGAAACATTGCAGGTGATATTTTGATATCAAGACAGTGCCAAAAATACATTATAAGATGCAGACAATAAAGCTAATTAAAAAACTGACAAATTTAGAACATACTATTTTCATGTCAGCTATCAGAAACAAAACCTGCTCAATGGTTCCATTCTACTGTATGACAAATACTGAGTAACAAAATTTTCTGTTTTTTAAAATACATCTTAAAGTAAATATTTTCCTTCAAGGAAAACAAATTACTATAAATAAATTACAATACAGTGAATTTGCCTGAACTCACTTTGTTTCTGTCTTCCAGCCTTTTAAATCAAATAAAACAGCCTAAAACCTGTACACGCTCTAACAGGATAGTTGATTTGTTTTAATATAAAATAAGTTGTCTTCAGAGATGTCAGTTTCACAACAAGGAAAAACCAAGCCTTGCTGTGGTCACTATTATAAAATATATATGTATATATATTTATATATATGTTTTTGTTTATTTTTTACAAAAGGTGTATATTAATATTTTTTGCACAAAGATTTTTAAAAATAAACTTAACTAGTTTAATAACTTCATTTTAAAATAGGAAGAGGCAGATAAATACTTCATGTTTACAAAGTAACAATTCATACATCATCAGCTGGCAGAGGTGGTATGTTGATCCTTGGCCTTGTAAAGAATGCCATCTTCTCCCTGTCATTCATATGAAAAAATACTGTATAAATATTGAAATATTGGTTGGCTTAAATTTTAAACTCTTGTGAGTACTCTTCAATCTTTTAACAAATGAAGTTACCTAAACAGCTGAATTTGCTTAACTAAACATTTGTGAACTGCAAAGCCTTTAGTAGTTCAAACTGCATGTTCTTAAAAGATTTCTACAATGGTTCAGTCTTTCACAGACCTCACTGAGAGGGATTTTTCCCCTAAAAAAATAACCTGTTTGTTGTCTACATGATGACACAAGTCACATGGAGAGAGAGGGTGAATGCTAATATGATTCAAGTACCTGTAAGCAACCTGTTTATACCAAAGCATATATTTCAAACCATTTGGGTTGGTTCACACAACATGGCCAGCACATGCCAGAGTAGAACAGCTATCATTTGAATATACAAGCTCCAATTGGTAATTGCGGCATCTCATGTGCACCTGGCTACTATGGGTTGCTCAAGGGTTAAACAACACCTATAAAACCTTATGAATTAAATGTATCCATGTGTGTGCCTGCACAAATGTATTTAAATGCATATGTGTCTGACTTGTGTATGGACATATAATACTGACACGTGTGCTACTGTGATGTGATTCACACACTGTGGTTTACTTAATTCATGATAAGCTGCAGTGAGCACTGGGTAAATACAGGCACCATTTTAAATAAGCAAGCCCTAAACAGGGTGATAGGGGATTGCAGCCTGATGTGTGAACTCAGTCAGTTACTGTGGATTCCTCACATACGTATTTTAAAAAATATTTTAAATTTACTTACCGGAAGGTCTGCACCTGGATAGGTTCCTTCTGGTTTTGACCACGCAGTTGGTATACTTCTTTGGAGGCTTTTTTAAGCAATTTTTCAGCTGCTTGTTTTTGATGATACTCAAATTTGGTCTGTCTTGTCTAAAGAGGAAATAGTAAAAGGAGAATACTGGACTTGCAGCTATAATGAAAGTGTTATTACCTTTCTTCCAGTGAATATAGAGCCATCCTCACATAGGTTATTTATCCAACTTTCTTCAAAAGCAGGGCTAAACATATTTCTTGATGGGGTTTAGGTGGAAGTAAATGCCCTCAGTAACAGGTTGCTTATTTGTAACAGTCGTTCTTCAAGTGGTCATCTGTGCATTCACAAATATGGGCTCTGCAGCTGTGTGGAGCCCATTACCAAGGAGATAGCTAAGAGCATTTTGGTGGGAACCCCTCCCATGTCCCAGCATCTCTATAAAAAGAGATTTTTTAGCCAGAGAGGATCGGAGTTGTATACCAAAACACTGGGAGGAAAACAGGTCGATGAGGATTGAACAACAGTCAAGCTGACAGTCAAGCATGGTCAGGCCAAAACATTGAGTTGCCTGGTTGCAAAGGCTGCTCTAGATACCTGATTCATTAACTAAGCTTCAGACCTTAGGCAAAGATATCACTTAGCTGAGGCCAGAACAAATATAAAATTTGTCATAGCTCAAACATGTATGACTATATTAATGAGAGCAGATTCATAATCTACAGAATGCAAAATACAAAACTCCTGCTGAAAAACAGTCTCTGAAAAGTTTAAACTAGGTAAGAGTCTGGCAGCATGATAATCAGGGAGGTCATGCACATGACTCCAATACTGGTCTTTCTTACTAGATCATTAAGAATGACCACTGTAAGTAAATTTAGGAAAAATAAAAGTACTGTCAGAAAAGTCAATACTGAATCAGTAATATTTACTTCTTCCCCAGTGATCCCAGTGTGCAAATTACCAAGGGAATCTTTTCAAAAATAACTTTATACACAGACTGAAACCAAATCTGACATATCAGTAGTTTTGTAGCAACTTCTTGATGAGTGGACCTTGGGCAGAAGAAAGGAAATGTAACAGTTCTAATGCTGAGAGCACCAGTTGCTTGCAAAACAGCAGTCTGAGTGATTGAAATGTTCAGAAATCCATGCAAATGTTATGCTCTGCTTTTTGCATGAACACAGATAACAAATTACTGACAGTAAGCATGGTTAGTACATATACCGGCAAGCATATGATAAATGCCTATGCACTTCTATGTTAAAGCTGGTTCCTACCCCTCCAAGAGCTCAGAATTCAACAGAGATTTCTGTTGAAGGGATTTCTTATAGTCCGTGTATAAGAGACAAAGTTGATATCATAAAAGAGAGGCAGTCATAGTTAAGTCCTATGTGCTAAAGCGGCATGCCACATTGCTTAATGTAGCTCTAAACTCCTGTCACTGCAGAAGACTTAAGTAATCGGCATTAACGAGTTTAGGGGAACCCTGAACCAGGATTTGAACTAGTTAGGAATACATGAAAACACTGAACTGCTTATGACTTCTAAGACTGAAAGAACCTTCAACTATGTCCTCAATAAACTCTCCCAGAACCTTATAGGAAACTATGGAAAGAACAAAACTCTTCATTTGAATGGCTTTTCAGTCAACTTAAACCCTATTTACCCTTAATGGGTAGAAGAATCATACTTCAAAGTATCCAAGAGAGAACAAGATAAAACAAACAGTAATACTCTCTCTACACATATCTTAATACAAGAGAGATATATTGAGAAGAGTTAACATTTAAAACTTATTCCTTTATATCACCATTTATGCATAATGTACTACTTCTAAATGCATTCTTCTGCACATCTCTTAATACCATACCTGCCTTTCTGCCTCCTTCAGCAAATTTCGGAATCGATCATCCCGAAGGACCCAATGAGGCAGATCTGTTTGACCCGTTAGCTGAGCATCCTCCAGGCGCTGCCGCAACTCTCTCAGAATAGACAATTCCTCATTCAAGTGTCTCTGCCGTGTCCTGGATGCCTGGAGATCCAGCTCCAGGTCTAGTGATGTCCTTTCCATAAGGTCAGCTAAAGATGATCTACATGATTGCTACAATAATAATACAAAAATACGGTAATATCTCAAATGCTGTAAAGCAAGATGAACAAATAGCAAATACAAACCCTACCCCCTTCAATAAAGTATGGTGCTATCATATGCTTGAAAGGTACCTGAAATAGTGAAACAGAAGGAAATAAATTAAGGTCAGTTTACCTGATGCAGATATACAGCAAAATTGTAATGGGAGACATTTGAACAATGATTTGCAAAAGCATGAGTTGGCACATATCTTCATTTACAGGAGAATTCCCTTCCTGCCAAATCCTCTTCAATCAGGTTTCATTGGCACACATCAAACACAATTCTAACTAACAAGGATTTCCACGGTTTCACAAAAAATGGGTAAAATTATCAAATGTTATTTAATCACTGTTGTGCTGGTAATGCCAAACCATTGTTTAATGAACTATGGAATGAAATAAGGCATTCATAAAAGAGGGAAGTGGGGAAGAGAACAAAAAACATCCATTGTCTACACCAGGGTGGGCGATTTGTAGGACAAAATATCTGGAGAGCTAGATTTACCATTATCCCTCATGACTGACTATGCTGGATAGGGCTGATGAGAGATGTAGACCTTGACATCTGCAGGGCCTCAAGTTGCTCACCCCTGGTCTAGGCAAAGCAGGGTTTACAAACTGTTAGGTAAACTCTTCATATTAATGGATCTTAGCCATTCTAATCTGATACTTTAAAAAGATGAAATTTAGCTCAAAGATTTTGAATTTTATTCCTCTATATCAAAGAATGATACAGGAAAATCTCTCCTTTTTGTGCTGTGGCACTAGCAAATATAGTTGGCTCGCTGGTGAAAGTTGATGGCAATCCACTGCAGAACTTTAAAAAGTCGTTGCTGATGCTGAATTGTGTAGTAACACTGGTCATGAATGCATTCCAGTTTTGGGTGGGAATGTAGATGTCTGGAAATCTGACCCTGGACTGCCCCAAAACATCCCTGCTTTATGTAGATGATGTGTTGCCTTTCAAAAGAAGTCTTTATAGAAGAATCAAGAATTAAAGTGCTAGGCAGCTAATTACAGAAATGTCACCAAAACCAATCAAAACATTATCCAGCCACCAAGACGGGCTAAATTAATCAACTCAAAATTGAACTAATATTCAGTCCCTTTTTGTAACACTGGCTGCATTGCATGAATATAACCCACACACTTGTTACATTGCTATACCAAACATTTTAATGGTGTTCTAACAATGTCAAAATCTAATTTCCATGTATAAAAATATCAAAGCAATGCAAAGTATAAATGTTCTACAGTTTACTCTCGTATTTATACCTGCTTGTAACGCAGTGTACGTCTTTCCAAAGTATTTCGGATGAAGGGTGACTTTCTTGGCAGAGTAGAACTGTCACTATCACTACGATACAGCTAACAGAAAAAAAGATATAAAAACAGTAACTGATACTATATAATTAAAATTAATAAAACACAATTTTAAGACAATTGCCATGAGATAACATGGAGAAGACAATTATATATGACATCTTGGTCTCAGTTGGAGAAAAAGTCAGATATATAATATTTATATTAATTCAAATGAGTTATTTTTGGAGTTAGTCTGTTAGGATCCCAGGGTTTAGGAGTCTTCTTCAAAACCATTAGAAATATTATTGAAAGAGTGATTTAAAAAATGCCTTCAGAAGCACCTCTTTCTTCATAATCATGCTCAGGTACAGGGACATTTGGCAGAAAATGTTCTAGGAGACTAATGACATGGGCATGTCCAAAAGCAGACTGCAATGATCCTTCCCATTAAAAATTCATGTGGATAAGCAATTGTTAGTGGAAGACAGCAATGCGGTTGACTGTAGTCTTTAAATGTATTCAGGGAAAACCGGTGTCTGTATAGGCAGATGGCTTTTTGATCCCTAGACAAGGAGGCATATGTGCACACTGGGGAATGGAGCATGAGATGCAACATTCTGACAGCATGAATTTTTTCCTACTTCTATTATCAGCCTTCCTTAACTTGGCTACTGCCTGAAGATGGTGGGTGCTGTAGCCCAGCACATCTGGAGAATACAAGTTGTGGAAGACTATTCTATAGCATACTTGAATCTGTAGCAAATGTAATGAATATAGTGGTAGCCTTCAGCTAAACATTTTTTTTTTTTATGATTCAATCACAGAGACATTGACAGTCTTGAACAGAGCACTGAGTCTCAGGAACATGTGCTTTTCTTTTTTGGTTTTCTCCCAGCTTTGTTACCTTGGAGGTTTGAATAGAGGATGCTAGAAACTGAACTTGAAAATGCATACAAGCAGTTTTAGTGCTAAGGTATATTACAACATAAGGTATTTTTAATATAATTTAAGATAAGTCACTGTTCCAGGCCAATCATTCAGTAAGAATTTCTACTCACTCGACAAACATACTGACTTCGGGCACCAGGTGAGAATGTCTGTGAACGAACAATTGTACTACTACGAACAAAGGCAGACCCTCGGGATCGACGGCCAGTTCGGTTTTTATGAAGCAAAACTGCTTTTTCTGGGAAAAGATCTTCTGTATTAGTCTCCTTATCCACCTTCAAAAAGAATCAAAGTCTCATGATTTACAGTGCTTACTTCCATAAAAAAAAGCACAATAACTCTGGAATTAACAGAATATATAACCATTCTGTAGCGATATAGTAATTATAAAACCAAATTTTTCAAATGAAGTAATCTCCATTATAGCAAGTTGAAAATCTTCAGCCAGACATCAAAAAGTTTCTATAAATATAACATGGACCTATGAAAAATGTTACCAGAATATCAGAAGTTGAGAAAGCAAGAATTCCCCCAAGAGATCAGACTGTTTAAGAGCTGAACAATCAAGAAGATCTATAGGCTGACAAAGCTGTGTCCCATTGCAAGACAAACAAGAGTACTGAAGGCAAGGGTCTAAGGGGGAAGAAAATAAGAGTGCATGACTTGGAAGATATCCCAGACCTAGCTCACTTAAGGATTAGAAAAAACTATAGCAGAAATTACACTTTTCTCCACTTGCCTTTATAGGGGGAGGCAGGACTTTTCCAGGGGTATACTGATCTGTCTGAGGTGAATACATATGGCCACGTAATGATTCGCCACAATAGGATTCTGGGTGTGGACTGATCTGCATGCAATTACTACATCCACTGTCAACCGATTCTGCTTGCCAACTCCTGTGAATTAAATGTTTACAATTATTTTATACCTTATCTCTTAAAAGTTTAGACTAATAACCAGAATCTTATGGTTGATGTACAATAAATCAAAAACAAAATATAAATCACTAACCTATGGGCCAGTCCGCACAACCTAACAGTCTACAATGAGTCTTTACCCTCAGGGGGGCTGAGACCCATGGTGGTGTATAAAGCTGCTGTTTTGCATGGGGCAAGCTTGCTCAGGGGTTGTATTGACATACAAACCTGGTGAATATGGGTTCTGTGAAAATTAACCACTCAGATCATACTCTGCAGGTTTGTGTAATGTGACAACCCCAAGCAGGATACATAAAGTGGTGCTTCTGCCTGCTGCTGCTCATCATGTTGTGCCAACCATGTCAGTGGCAAGAGCATCACATAACATTACCAAGATAAAAACAGCAGTAAGGAGTAAAAACATGCAGCATATAAAACTAGTGCACCAAAATAAATAGAAAGCACCATAAACATAAATGCCTTTATCTAGAGCTAAAAAAGATTGTAATGTAGGTGCCATGTGAGCCTCAATGGAAGATTTCCACAGAGAAGAAGCTACCTTGCAGCTATCTGCATTGCTTTATCGGGAGCAACTGGGGCAAGTCCTTGGGATCTGAATATGTAACAGTGGAGAGATGTCCCTTTATGTAACCCACCACCAAGCCATTTAAGGCTTAAAATTTAAAAAAAAAGTTGTTGAACTGAGCCCAGAAATGGACTGGCAGCCAAGACAGATGGCAAGGTACTGGCACAATAACATCACACTGGACAGGTATTAAAAATGTATCCTGGTAATTAAATGTATCTGATTCTCCTATGACTTTCCAGTACATATGTATCAGGAGTGAGCAGATACTAGCATAGAAAAAAAACCAGATGGCTCTCATGAACACTGCATAAGTACTCTTCTCTCTATTATAAATTAGTAAATCCTATCTTCAAAGAAATAAATATGGGATATTATAGGGTAAACAAGAGCAAAATCTCACATAACAAGAGAGCAGAGATTTAGGCACAGCTTAACAGATTATCAGGGTAAGTCTATGAACAGTTTTATTTTTACTAGTACTAGTGGTCCTAGAAAATTTATGAATTTCTTACTTTTGTACTAATGTCAGATTTCGAGTAGTCAAACCTGGACTCGTGCCTACATACAGTATTTACATTTAGTCTTATTTCAGATATGTAGTCTGTAAGATTTGACACTATTTATTCACAGTCCACACAATCATGTGAACACTGATAGCAATATGAATAGTCACGGTTCTGTCTTGCCGGCTTTTTAAAATTACCTCTCTGATACAGCTTCCAGCTGATCTTCTTTTTGCTCCATCTCTAGAATTTCTTCTTCTGTGTACTCCAGTTTCACTCTCTCTTCTGCTAGCTCTCTCTCCACTGCTTTCAGCTGAGCTGTTGTCCTAGCTAAAAGGGCAGTCACAGCATCCTAGAACAGAAAATTCAAATAAAATGTCACTCATTTTCTTTAAAAGAAGAATGAAGGTTAAAACCTTTGAACAGTAGAAAAAGAAATACAGAAGTACAAACTGATGATTGGTTGGGAGTTTCTCTGAACAAAAGGTAGCATTTTTGTTGCATTTGAAATGGCTTTCTTTGTTCTTCTGCCCTTTCCCAAAAAACTCACAGTAAGTTAAATTACAGCTTAAATAGTGAGAATTGGAATGACTAAAACATTTCAAAAGACTCTACAGAGATGATAAAGAACACTCTGTGCAAGCACATACAGATTTGGTTGCACTCCATTCACTCATAGTGCTTCATCTCAACAACCAATAACTGAAGCTTTCTGTGTAGTTCCCAGCAATTCATAAATCAGGTATAATAATAAACATAAAATACAAATATAATAATAAAATTCTAATACAGTAAAATACAGCATAAAATACATTATACAAAATTTAACACAGTATGAACAATTGAAACCATTTCATAAAAATTGATCAGTTAAGACAGTTGATATGTCTCATCATGCATCATTAAATGCCTGGGAGTTATTAACCTGGCACCAAAAGGAGAATTGAGTTGACATACCAAAAGAAGGACCTCTTTTTTGTTGCCACTTTGCCAAGCATTGCACCCCTACGCCAGGCAGGATTTTATAGTAATGACCCTGAGGTAGGTTTTGAAGCACACAGTGCAGGTGGACCAAAACTGATCTCTGGCTCTTCTAGTCCCAGTTATTAATCTGGCTGGATGTTTTGCAAAATCTGCCGCTTATGAACATTCTTCAAGGACAGCACCACATAGAGTGCATTGCAATAGTCTAACTTGGAAATTACCAAGTTAGTCTATATTACTGAAGCCTGGTTATCTCTGTCCAGACAGGCACACCCCTATGCATCCCTAATTATAGCCCACAAAGTAGAACTCAAATGTATCCACTAGAGGTTTTTCTCCATCTGGACTCAAGCTGTGCCATTTTGCTTCACTGCGTTCAGCTGCAGAGTATACTAGAGTCACATGACTTTTGCTGTAGAAAGAGTTTTCAAGAACGATCATGTCAACCACCCAAGTCATGTCTTAATTTCAGAACTCCACCATATCAGCCATATATCTTCTTAGAGCCCTCTGGAAACTATGTGGATCTGTCAGCTTCTGATGTATAATCGTAGGGTCCCCACCCTTAAAAAATGCCACCATCACTCTAAGCCTCAGTTACAAATGATCTCTGACAAAGGAACTGAATCAAAGTCACACATTCATTTAGGTCACCAGCCCCATACCTGGCCAACATCAAGTCTAAAGTGTGCCCTGCTACATGTGTTAGAGTAATAACATGTTGGGACAGTCCCAAGGTTGTCATGGAGACATAAAAACCTAAGCTGCCCAGCCAACATAGCCTCAACATGAATGTTAACGTTCCCTAAAACCAGCGGCCTGAAGAACCTTGGTGTCACACTACAACTGCATCACTCAGCTAAGATAAGGATCTACTGAGTAGCAAACTGGGCAGTGCACTCTAATTTCTCACTGCTGCAAAATGCTAAAATTCCAGAGCAGTAGTCAGATGAGCTGAGAGCCTATACACAGAGGAAGAACAGACCATGGTGACATGCTCCTACCTCCATGACTGTTAAGTCTGTCCTGATGCTGGAACGAGTATGCCAGTGAGAGCAACTGAGACAGACTGATTCCTTCCTGTTTGCCTACCCAGGTCTTCGTTGCATTTGACAGATTGACTGCCTCATCCAATACTAGATCATGAAGGAGGGAGTCTTTGTTCTGCACTGATCTGGCATTCTGAAGCAGTACCCAGAGACCTGAGGTCAGGCTGACAGGGTAGCCACCAAACTTTCAGTTGCAAGAAGGGCTGAACACCACCTGTCTGGGGGCATATTCCTCTCACCTGACTGGTCCTTTTTTCAGTGCCATATCTCCCTCTACTGTTATACACTGATAAGAGTGTCCCCACATCTCCCTACTTAGCTCCATATTCTTAGCTCCTTAGCAGGCTTCATAAATCTGCAGGGAGTGAAGAAAATATTAATACTCAGTGCTGATTCCAATCCTTCTCCTTCAAGATCTCAGCCAAGCACTCCAGCCACTCTGTTTCATCTACAGGTAGACTGCAATTTTATAGTTCAACTGATGAAAAGGAGCTCTCACCAGTGCAAGTATCTTTGGCCCTGTTTTATTGGTCATATCATGCTATAAAATATTTTCCTAAACCATACCTCTTATCAACTAACAGAATAACACGTTTTGCACCATATACATGAGAAACATTAATAGGGGACATAAAGGACCATACCATTTTCACTGTACTTTTGTTTTCAAAAAACTGAGAAACACTGTTTTCACACTTGGCTTTGTCTTTTGTCTCTTCGTGATCTGAACCAGTGAAGATCTGGATAGGGAACCAATGAAGCTGCATTTCGCTAGAACTTTCATAGTCAGCTAGGTTAATCTGTGCAATGCCCTGTGAAGGTGTTGAAACAAAATATACAAATATAGTATTAGATAAAACATGTCTTATTTCCCAAGCTACTCCTTATCACAGAATGTTATATTACGTTATGTTATTCGTGAAATCGTGCCCAACCCATCGCGACCCCATGGACAACATTCCTCTAGGCTCTCCTATCCTCCACCATCCCCCAGATGTTCATCTAACAGCAGTTGTTGCACCATGGAGATAAGAATGAACTTTCAATATTCAGCGTTATGATGAAGGGAAACAATCTGTGCTTTATTGTTTTATGGACAGCTGTAAACCACCTTGAGAGCTCTGGCTATAGGACAGTATAGAAATTAAATAAACAATGACCACCATCATCAATTTGCATTTCTAAGCCATGGTACATCAACTGTATCTTGAAAATGAGGACTTGGTTGTATTCTAACCACAGAACTGAGCCTACAAGGTAATGGCAAAAAATGTATATTTAGATTAACCAATTGTATGACTAACACTAAATTTTGTTTAACTTGCTCAACATTGTAAATGATCATCTCATCGTATAACTTTAAACTGAGTCACAGCATCGTCAGATGTATTGTCTACAAAACAGGAATTATACTGGCACTTGCACTAAATTTCAGCAACCCTTGAAAACAGGACTGTGAAAAAAACAGGAAATTACTTCATGTGTAATTTAAAAGAAATGCATAGCAGAAAGATCTTTACAAAAAGGTCCCCTTACCAACAGTTCTTCTTGCTGATGTTGGCCAACTGAACAGATATAAAGCTGCAATGATTTTAGCTTCATGCTACTTGAATGTATAGGGATCTGGAAGACTTCATTAAATATTAAGGGAGTCTGGAAATCCAAAGCTCTAGAACAATAAGTGGTTGATGTGCCCGACTCCAGAGATGGTAAATATATTCTCACATGTCTGAAAATAACAAAAAGGAAAGTATTTGTTGGAAAAATAGATATAATTTTAAGTTGCTAAGTAAAATGGGGCAAAACTTATACAAATGTTATGTTAGCCTGCACGTGCTGTTCAAGAGGCAGAAAATCTGAGTTTCAAATACCTCCAGTTCATGCAAACTTTCCCTGACTTGTAAAGGATGCGCCATTTGATTGTTTTCCAGTTTGGTAAAGTTGGTTTTATTGTTTGTTGGTTACCTTTGTTGTAGTTCTAATTGTATACTGAGTATTTTAATAGTAATTTTAATAGCTGGTAATGGGAGATGTAAACTGCTTGCAGATTTTGTTATACTGAACAGCATACAAGTACAAATAAATCCTAATTAATAAATATGAATGACAGTCTGAGAATGACTTTTAGGAGTATTAAAAACAAACTATTTCTCCAACTTTTTAAGCATACAAAAGGACAAAATTGCAACTGTATGAAAATGTCCAGCAATATTCACCAATCTATCATTATCTTTGGGTCTCTGTCTGCAATAGTCAGTATTCTCATTTCAGTCATTTGAAGTTTGTAGAGCTTTAGACATTTTTGTACTTTATGTTCATCCCTGTGCTATCTGTGCTTTTGTATTGTATTATTTTATTTCACCTTTTTACCCATAGAATATCTTTTATGAAGCAGATTTTTTTAAAAAAAACTATAATGTTACATTGCTTAAACATAAAAGGTTCTTGTTGTCAGTTGATTATATTGTCTATCCATAGGTTTCATTTTTGAGTTTGTGTATTTTTACTGAGCTGTATTCTTCCATGCTTTGGTTTTTGGATATACTGTGAAATGCCTTATGTGCCTCACATTGGAACATATATTACACATACCCACACATATATGTACACCCCATTATTTTTTCTTAAAGTGCTCAATTTTATAACATGTTAGTGTTAGTGTTAATTAATCACTATGTATCAAAAAACCACAAAGCCAAGTAATGCATTCTGCATTGACTTTTGGAGGAATAAGCACCATTGTATCAGATTATTCAGGTATTTCAGCTTACATTTTGCAACCTTCTTTCATAGCAATGCCAGTAAAATTCTTCAGTTGCAACACATGGACCAAGAGACACTCGCTCCCACAGTCATGCCTGAAAAAAAAGTTGTCCAGTTAATTGTCAAACCATCCTGGGACACAGAAGCTAAAGAATTGGAGCACATTTGACAATCAGGATCATAGTGCTTGAATCACATTAGAATTTTCAATCCGACCAATGGATTCCTGAAGTGCTGTCAGTGATAGACCCAAGGCTGTCAAGATCCAATGAAGTTTGCCTACTTTTATACGCACATTTTTACACCCATTTATTTAACTGACAAACACGAAGCTATAAGCTATCATAATGATGAAGTGAGGCTATCACAATATACACACAATGAATGAACACAGAAAGGCAAAAACTACTAATAGCCCCTTCTGGCACCCTCCAACCCGAAACCTGGTATAATTAAAGCAGTAAATGCATCACAACCACAATAAATTGGTTATTTAACAAAGAATCACTAGAACATAACTTTTCCGCATGTGATTATTTTCTCCACACCATCATATTCCTTCTTTTGTGAAATATGTATAAACTAACCAAAATAGAGGCCTCCCAATTCACCCTCACTACTTATCAATAGTCCTAAATGTGAACATCCCTTAACCATTAAGTATATTTTGCATGTTGGCACCCATCAACATTTACCAGAGCAATAAATATTGTTCCATGAAGCAAGGAATACTCACAGAAATCCAACTTGCATTTTTGGCTCATCACTACTGAACGCATCACTGTACAGCAATTCATCAACATCCTCATTCCTATGAAATAAAGAAAAGAAATGATTAAAAGCCAGCATTAGAGGAGTGCTTCGGCATCACAAATTATATGACCAATCCAGGAAGAAAAGCCATGATTTGCTGTTTAGTCTTGGACTCCATCTGGGTTGTTCACAATTATCAATTTCCAGTTAAACCACAGTGCAATGTTTACAATGTAATGACAACTCACAATCCAACAACAACCCACAATACAATGATAGCCCACATGCAACCTATAGTCTGGGTTGTTGTTTCATGCAAACCAGTCCTGTATCTATTGCGAATAGGTCATTTAAAAAACTTTCAGTAAAATCATAGGAAGTTTCCTTAGACTAGTCTATGTCATTCCTCCTCTCCAGATGAGTTGGAATGCAACACATGGCCACACAGGCTAGGAATGCTGAGAGTTGATATGCAACACATTGAGAAGCCACCAAGTTGGAGATGGCGGCTCTATGTAGTCCAGTATCATCTTCCCTGATTGCAAAGAGCTCTTCTATCCCCAAATTCTTTTAGCTGGAGATAAGGCCTGAAGCTTGGAGCTTCTGCATACAATGCATATCCCACTCTATCTAATATGCTCAGACTCTTACAAATTTAGAAAAATCAAATGTTGCATGCTGTTAATAGCAATGAAATGATTGCCACTATATGTGTTTTACACAGTTCTTTATTACGACAAACAAAATGTTGGAACTAATGGCTTGGATCTTAAGAATAGTAAACAGTTCAGGTAAGGGGACTTTTCTGTTCTCTTCCTTACTGTTTCCTGGATAAAACTTTCCTGAACAGACTGGGATCAACTACAGCAGAAAAACAAAATCCCATGAAGAAAGAGAGGGGCAGCTTCAAAAGTGCAGTTCTGTGTTCCTTTCAAAAGTGGAGCTCTGTGTTTGCTTTTTCCCTCTGGTTAGTAGTTATTTTAACCGTTATTAATACTAACTAGGGTTCATTCCTCTCCAAAATGTGAAAGTCATTAATAAACTAGTAGTGGTACAGTTCATCAGCCTGAAAGCAAGCAGCCAGAAACAGATTTCAATTTGGCCGCACAGCTTGCAGATGCAATATTGGCTTGGATACAAAGGTGCCTTCTTATTTGAGAAATTCTTTTCCATTCACAGAAGATTTCAAACTTGGCATAAGGGTGCAGTGGATTAAAACATGAATTTAAGTTCAGACATTTAATTCCCTTTTCAGAAACACTTGCCATTATTGGACCCATATGCAAAGCCAACCACAAAGACTGGGAACATGCTGTTCTCTGTTGTAAAGCACTGGCACAAGCAGCTTGCAAGCCACTATAGATGTCCAGTTTCCTAGTACTAAACAAGCCTTGTGTAGTAATAGTGAGTATTCTAACTACTATGACTTGCTTTTAAATGGGAAACTACATCCACTCCATGTGCAGATATGAGATCTTTGCATTCCTATAAGTCAGGCTCCAGATATTTTATTGTGCAAAATTTTATGCTTTGGACAACAAATAGCACTAGGAGTGAATTTATCCCACTCACTAATTTTGGATCCAACTTTTAAGTGGTTTTACCCCCTTTTCTAAAGGGAGACCTTTTAATTTGCAGTTGCTATTCTCACAAACAATGGGTGCTTCCAAAGAAAAAGACTTCCAGCAGTTCCATTCTGAAGGCATGGGGGCCCTATTCTATCATAAGGTATTGTCTATAGTAAGAGAAAAAAATGGAGGAAATACTGGGAAAACATTGAAGAATAGACAATGGCCCACAAGATCCCTTGTAAAATTACAGGAATGAGGCAGGGTTATGGTGTCATAAATCCTCATCTGGAGACTCCTGAAGGATTCTATCATTTTTAAAGATATATTTTATCATCTTTTATTGCTTTCTAAAACCAAATTTATTGCTTTCTAAAACCAAATTTAAAAATTATTCACACAACAGATTTCAATCGCTATCTCAATTAGAAGAGAAAGTTAAATGAGTGTGCAAGACATAAAGCAGTTATTAAGCAAGTTAAGAAAAACAATAGCACAAAAATACTATAGTCAGCCAGCAGCCAAAGTGACACAGAGTAAAAAAAATCTACCCTGTTAGAACATTTTGAACTATTAGCAATTTGCAATATTCAGTATTTAAATAAATAAAACTTTACCAAATATTTGTGTTGCTTTTAAGTGCAGGATGTTAAGTACAGTTCCAATTTACAACACATTTATACAACCTGACCTTTTGCTTAAAGCTTCAAACACGCCACTGTCACTAGCCAGTGAATAATTGGACAGACATGCTGAGACTCGCCTGGCTCTTCTTTCTGACCTTCTAACACTGTCTTCCCGTAGGGTCACCGCTGCAATGTGGGAAAACAGCAAAGACAATGTCAACTGAAGGTATTCACATTTATTAACATGAAAAAAGAAAATTCAAGCTAAGTAGTCAATACATTTTATGATTAAACCTGCTGTGATTATATCCAGCTTTTAGATACTGTAATTTCACAATAATATAGGCCCATTTCAATGAAGAGTTGAGCACATCCTTATTTTGGCCTAGATTGGGCTATTTGTTTCTTTCATGACATGCTACTACTTTGGTTTTCTTTTGTTTTTGAAAGATGAAGATATAGGAAAAAAATAATTGTTAAAGCCAATGAATATGCACCTTGAATACAAATCATTATGCCACAAGAAAACTACAGTGTACAGCTCTTATAAACAGTGGATTGGATTCAGATTAAATTAGTTAAATTTAGCGTTCACTAAAATCAAAGGGAATCAAATTAAATCACAATTAACTTGTCTCAGTGATTTTAACTCAACTCTAATAAATTTCCCAGTCTCTCACAGGTATAGGCACATATAATGTTTATGGGTCTCAGACATATTAATCCTAAATAAAATTACTAGATTATGGGTATTCAAGTAAACAAATAACTAAGTCACTGGCCCATACAACTAGTTGGTATATGGGAGAAAAATAATATACTGTGTATCTTGTGCTTACTTACCTCCACTGACTTCAAACAAGTTTATACCCAAGTAACTATGCACAGAATTGTAGCTTTATTAATATAATTACAGAGTATACTGACTGTTCTTCAATATTCCAAACAAAATCCATTTAAAACACATGCAAGTGAAATGTCAGATTCAAGAAATCAAGAAGGAAACACTAATGAACCAAAAAAATAGCATTCATGACCTGCTTGTCAATTTCCTATAGGGATTTGATTGGCCATTATATTAGAACAGTATGATAGATTAGATAAGCCTTTGATCATGTGGCAGGGCTCATGTGTCCCTATGAATCAATTCCCTTATCTCCTACTTTTACTGTTTATATAATATTTATACCCTGACACATGACACTTTCAAGGCCTAATAGTACTTCTCTATCTATCTATCTATCTATCTATCTATCTATCTATCTATCTATTCACGTATTTATAAGCCTCCTATAATGGCCAAAATGGCCTTGGTGACTTACATAATAAAAACATTAAAACAGTTAAAAGACTAAAAACATACATCATTAAAAAATATAAAAACCAACATAAAAAGGTTCTTATTTGTACAGTAGTTTTTAGAAGACAGAAAAATCAATCTTAGGATAAAATCCAACATAAGTCTGATTCATAAGACTCACTGAAATGAATAGAACTTAAGTTAGTTACCAACAACATAAATCCTGACCATTTTAGTGAACATCCCCTTAGGGTCAGCACACATGTAATGGTGGCATGTCATGTGATGAAAAAACTCTACAGTTTACCAATATTGTCAGTACTTGAGAAAAGTAACATTAGGGACATCAGTTTCCCACAGTTTGGGGAAACTAGTGCTACTTCCATTTTCTGTAAACAACTTTCATTTGGCCCAATCAGAATTTGGATGTTTGATGTGCAAACCCAGACAACAAACCACACTACATGCAAACCGGGTCCTACTCTGACTTGGCTTAGCACTATGATCAACAAATCCGGAAAATAAGTTATTTTGAATATTTCGCAGGTAAACAGCCTTGGAAAACACAATGTTACATCCACTTCCTCCTCATCAGGGAGCAGAATAAATGTCTCAATCATGATGACACTAAAATACAGAGGAAATCGATGTCCCGGTGTTACTTTTCTCAAGTACTAACAGAATTGCTAAACTATAGAGCTTTTTAATTAAATTATGATGGCCTGATTAGGACAAAGGTTATGGCCACAAAAAGCAAGCAGGCTAACAGATTTCTTTCACAAGACTTTCATAAGACATGTTACTTAATCTCTTAGAAATTGTAAGGGAGGATATGTTGCGGAAGATAAACAAGATGCCAAGACAAAAATGTTACTAAATGCATACATGTTATTTATTTTGCAGCTTATTATTTTACTTGATGCATGCAGACCAATAGTTGAACATCATTATAAATTATACTGGATGCTAGCTATAAATCATGCAAAATTAGTAGGAATATAGTGATACTGAAGAATCGTGTATTAAGCAAACAAAAAACCTGCAAAATTGCATTTTAACTAAAATAAAAAGTCAACCCCCCAGGTTGTCTTTCCTTGCTAGAAAATGTACATATCCAATAAATGAATTGACATTAATTTTTGACAGATCACTATATAGATCTCTCACTAAGAGATCATTTATAGTGATCTGCAGTGTTGCTATAAATGTACCATAGGCAGTTTTGACATGTCCTATAGTGTAATTTAATTGAATTATCATGAAGCCTGAACTGAGACATCAGTTGATGTACACCAATGGTATCATCAATATACACCACTCTGATTACTTTTATTATAGAAACATTTACTAAGCAGTATGAAAATGCTGTGAACTATGAACTTTTTTCTGTTTTCAGGATTTTATTATTTTTTTAATCTTAAAAATCTTCTTAAATACTAGCCCCTTAATATATCTATATTGACAGTGATAGCCTTCTAATTCTTATTCACAGCTTATCAGCATGTTTAGGACAGCCACTGAAGCTTCAGAGTAGAAACATAAGATGGTCAACAACAAATACTGAAAAAAGATTATGTTAACACAGTGGTGTATGGAAGCAGAAGTGCAAGGAAGATGGAATCCAGATTTTTTTTTCAACAGAAGTTTGGTATTATGCCATATATTGATACATATTTAAAACTAAATAAATGGATTGAATTATTGGAAGTAATGAGTGATGACAGGAATTGCAGCTGTGCAATGCCTAGACAATTATATGTCCCCCATTCCAATTACACAGGCTGTCATGATGAGTTATGCACACTAATATTTACCACTACACCACTGGTTGACTGGAAAGGGCTATAATGGTTCACATATGAAGATTCTGAATGAAACCAATAAAGTTCATATTCTATCTTCCAACATGCACAAAATACAGAACAAAATTCAAAAGAAACACATATACAATAGGCTTTATGGGCAGGGGGAAAAAAAGATCCACAACGACCAAAATAAAAATCTAGATTCACTTACAGCAATTTTTTCTGTTGTGCCAGATGAGAAACAAAATACAAGAATAATTTAAGTAAACAATTAAATCAATTAGTCAAGAAGAACAATCTAAAAACTGTGACTATCTATATCCAGTGACAATGAGCAATGTTTATTAGCTGATTTTCAAGCATCCAGGGTAAAAATAGGAAACCATGGATGCTTATGAAACCAAAATTCTATGGAAATAAACAGGTCTTTAAGCCTCACTGATTTATTCAAGACATACAGCACTATCTCTGTAATGACCCAGTTTGGAAGATGGAATAACCCATGGTAGACAAACTACAAATGAGACTTCTAGTTCCTTCCTGTTCACCTGCTTCCACTTTCCAAAACCCTTTATTTTTGTTGATAAAAACTCTTTGAGTTGTTTAATCCTGAACAACCTAAGTGTTCACATATGATGAGAACAGGAAAATCCTGGGCTGTTTCAAAAGGCTGAAATGGGTAAGAAGGCAGGATACAGCAGCATACATGCATGGTGGCACTAAAACAATCCATGGTTTCTCAGATTGTTGAAACTGTTAAAGTTCCTTAAGTGGACTTTATTCCCCACTGAACATACCCAAAGATTGGTGCTTTACACTCACATGATTGCTTGTTAAAATATTTCTATATTTTTATTTTATAATTTAAATAAAAATAGTTAGAAAAAAATCTCAATGCATCTCTTAATTTTAAATTGGAAAAGCAAAGGGCAACTACCGTGCAAGTTTTACAACCTGTTATGATTAAAATCCCCATGCCCTACTTTGCAATGTGTCTCCTTTAAGGTCACTATCATAAACTGTACTTGTAGTACAAATCATGCTCACATAATAAACCCTATCGATGCCTTTTTGCATGGTGATGTATTAATGTAAAGAGGCTTCTATACGATTTAGACTTCTTTTGCCCATATCTATACAGTCTGCCTCCTCTGGAGGAAGTTTATTGATAGGTTTACTTAGAGAGCACACCTTAGTTAATACTTAGCATATGTACTTCAACACAGAGCTTATGTAGTATAGTGGCTTAAGATACTGGGCTGAATCCAGTGTTAGTCTAACTTAAGTCCCATTCATTTCTGCAAATGTACCACAAGTAATGCTAAGACAGGGTACAATCCATACTGATCCAGATTCAAAACTGGATTCTGCCATGGACTCACTAGGTAGCCTTAGACAAACTGCTCCTTCTTAGTATCATCCTCCTTTCACCTACAGTCCGGGATCATAATATTAATTTATCCAACATGGCTAACACAAAAGTTAATCAATGAGTTTATATAGAATGCTCAAATAAACTTTGAGCATTATAAATTGTTATTAATTTTATGTAAGGGCAATTTTTTTGAGAGCGAGAGCACAGTTCCAAAGTCAGTTTACCAGAGAGATGTTGATGTGAGGGTTGCAGCAGGCTGGAGCAAGGCAGGGTCTACTTAAAGGTGGACAAAAACAGCAGGAAGGGCACAGGTGGGAACAAGGCAGGAACAAACAGGAGCAAAACATAGTGATTCAGGGGCCAAAGCACCAGGACAACTTGTGTTGTTATAGAAAGCAGCAGCAGTGGAGGGAAGCCTTTGATGCTAGTCTTCAGAGTCTCCAGCTGCACTGCATAATTGCTCCACAGGTGTTCCTTTCAAGTGCCCACAAAGGCACTCCCGGTTCTGCAAGCACTTGCAGAGTTTTCAGGCCCTGATCCTGACAGTGGCAGCCATTTAAAACACTGGGTACCAAGTTTTAAAATAAGCAAAGCAAAGCCACCTTTCATTTATTATCCTAACCTTTATCTATTAACCCAGTCACATGGGAGTTAATCAAAGAAAAATATAATTTCTAAATCACCTTGTGGGCAGGGACTAATGAAAGATATTCCAGACAGAAAACACACATCACACTGAGAGGGGTGCTGATACAGCGAGGAAAGTATGTGTAATCAGCCCTAATTCGCATGTTACAGTAATTTATAGGTTACCTCCATCATGTGGGAGCCACTCATGAAATCATTTCTCTGAATTAAGGAATATGGATGCTTCTGGCCACATATTCAACCTAGTAATTTATTTTCTCTACCAAATTGAGCTCTTAGGACCATCACACAAAAATCAAATTCTTCTTTTTGACCCACTCTTTCTACCATCTGAGCAGATAATTTAGAAGGGCAGGGAAAGTATTTTTGTTGTTGTCATTAAACAATTAGGAGTTAGAAATCCTTGATGATCTATTGCAAATAACCCAGAGATCTAGCAGTGTAGTGTATCCTACATTCTGTCCACAGCTGATTCAAATTTGGATGCTTAACCTTAAAACTGATAGAAAATAGTTACTTTCCATGTAATGGTTTTAAACATACAACATAGTAAGAGTCCCCTGTAGATTATCCATTATCTATTAAATGCTCTCTATTAAGCAGAAAGCAGGGGCAGAAGAATAAAATGAAAAATATACTTGTGCCAGAGAATAAAAAGTAAAGAAAGTAGGTAAAAACATTTTCATCAACCTGGAATTAAGAAGCCTACGGTGCACATATAATAATGACTGCAACTGCATTTTATTTATTCATTTCTTATTTATTTTTGGATTTATATTCTGCCTTTTTCCTACAAAGGGCTCAAGGCAGCTTACTTCTCCTCCTCCATCTTATCCCCAGAACAATCACCCTGTGAGGTAGGTTGGGCTGAGAGTCTGTGACTGGCCCAAAGTCACCCAGTTGGCTCCATGGCTGAGCGGGGATTAGTACCCAGGTTGTCTGAGTCCCAGTCCCATGCTCTTAACCACTACACCACACTGGCTCATTTGAGTTTAGGCAAAGAATGTTTTGGTCTTGATGAATTGTAATTTACTAGTAAGCACTGGCCACTATGCACATGTCCAAAGGGTACTCACACATTAAGTGTTTCAGACAGAAAAAATATATCATTTTAATTTTAAAAGAGAAAGCAAAAACTGGCTAGAAAGCAGTCCTGGAAAATAGAATTTGTACAGTTCACAGAAAAAAAGGTAAAAAGGATGAACGGAGAGCAGCAAGAAATGAAGGATGCAGCAATGATAAAAGTAGTAATACTTGTACTTCCTATAGTAACAGCAGTAGTGGTCTCAATAATTTGGAAGTGTGAAACAGATCGGAGTCAAAGAATGTCATCACGATGCTGTATTTTTGGATGTAAGAAATACATATCTTTGGCAATGATGTACTATGGATTTATGCACACCAATAAGGCTCCTTGTACTCATCACATACCTTCTCATTCAGCTCTAAGAAGAATGCAAGTACTGAAAAGAATATAGGAAAGAAATGCAAGAATATTTTAAAAGGAGTAAAGCAAGTCCAATGAGGAAGAATTACTGCAATATAGTTAATTTACAGGAAGAAACCTAAGGAACACACCTGACCTATTTTTGGATGTTTAATGTCAGAACAAGGACGAAAGAAGCTGTTCCAAATCCAAAGTTAATCCACTAAAATCCAGTGCAATTCATGGTATATACATTTGTTGCAACTAGCTTGTCTTAATTATTCCAATCTTTGCCTGACTAATTTTCTCTTGATTTGAGTAACTGTTGATGAAAAGTAATCTTTTACAGGGTTGTACAAAGGCAGCATTTAACAAGGTGCTTGGTCTTCTTACTAGCCATTTGCCTTCCCCTTCAAGACTATAGTAATTACCTGCCAATTAACAAGTTACACCATAGGTGCACTTACTGATCATTTTCATTATGACTTCATCAAGAAAAGTACAAATTACATAAATTAAAAAGCTTTAATGATAAGTTGTATTTACTGTGAAAAGTAAATATCTAAAAAACACTTTAAGGCCACCTATGCATTTTTGTTTCTTACTGCTCCTAAAGTCATTCAAATCTTTCCAAAATAACTTGAATGAACATCTTGCTTTTTGGTTGTGTTTTCATGTTTCTGCTACAAAGGATTGAAGGCTAAAAGATAACCTACCTCCAGAGATTGCAAGATTTGTCATCTGCAGCC
Source organism: Varanus komodoensis (assembly GCF_004798865.1). Lineage (NCBI taxonomy): Eukaryota > Metazoa > Chordata > Lepidosauria > Squamata > Varanidae > Varanus > Varanus komodoensis. The sequence goes on from NW_025335268.1 coordinate 79,666,228, forward strand.
CTGATTCCTGAAGTCCTTCATTGCCTGTGGAATATTCAAGAGCCTTAGATGACACCATTTCTTGTGCTTTATCTTCACCCAAAACAGAGACCTGACCTCGGGGTACTTCTAAGGCACCTGTACCCATTATCTCCTCATATCCTTCGGACCTTTGGGCCAATGGAGAATCCCGAGAAGCAGATAGGAAGGGAGTGTCTAAGGGTGAACTTGGAGGAGATAATGAAGACAGAGACGACCGTGAAGACAGAGATGCCAGGGACAGAGGTGTATCCAAAGATCTTCTTTGTTTACTGCTACTAGAAGTCCCAATAGATTCAATATATTGTATGTCTTTGCTATGAGAATCAATTGGTTCATAGCGTATATGCTGCCCATATTCTGTAGCACTGTCCGTTTTCTCATATTGAGGAAGACCATAGATGTCTGTGAAACTAACAGAGCTAAGAGAGCCCCTGCTGGATGCCAATGATCCACGGCTGGATGCCAATGACCCCCGACTGCTGCCAGAGGATATTGTCAGGGTGCTGGCAGACAAGCTAGAATACAAACATATACATGTGTTAATTACATATTCAGGAAACACAAGCTTAAAAACTGGAATTCATTTCATCAATAAAGGTGAAAAAATATACAGATTTAGCAAAGGAAGTACTTTACATTTTATCAAAGGACTGAAGGCTGCAAAGAACACACCAGATCAGGCAAGAAAGCCGCACAATAAGTGATTAATGCTTCCTTCCTACACATGTAAATAGCTCAACAAAGGTTACACTCAGTGAGCTGGTTCAAGTGTCATGCAGGACAATCTTGGGCTTACATACTACTTTTTCCCTTCATCCATGCCTGTATTTCTTCTTCTTGAAGCACACATACACACTGGCTACCTACAGTTTGCACTTGTCCTCCAAGTCAGAACTGTGCCTATCATGATCGAGCCATGATTTTCATTGTGCGTTAATGGAAAAATTCAATGTCAGTTTGGATCTGGATACAACAGTAAAATACAGTTTTGAGATAAACAGCCCTGGTTCTTCAGCCTGTGACTGGCCCAGCCTAACCCTAAGTTAAGCAGAGTGTATGCAACTGGCCCAAAGACACTAGTGAGTTTCATGGCTGACTGGGAACTAGAACCTGGAACTTCCAGGCGTCTAGATGCAATACTCTAACCACTCCAATATTCTAACAATACCACTGGATTTCTTACAGGCTAATGAATGTTATTATTTCATTTCTACACTGCCCAACAGCTGAAGCTTTCTGGGCAATCTGCATTAATTAGGATTTTTTAAATTTCTCCCCTTTACCATTCTCCAAGTTAAGCAGTTTCTTAACAGTATACATATTATAGAGTTAGGAATTTCCTCTTCCCACAAGTGTCATTAAATATTCTCTTAGAAACTGTTGATGGTTGAAGTATCAACCATCATTTTTTCATCTAAGCAATTTTAAGCTTAAATGTAGGGCATATTCTGACCCATGCTAAGCCTGCAATTTATTGCCTTTCATAATAACCATTTATAACATTATTACTGCTCTATGCACACACATGCACGCACTCTAGCTAAATATGATTTAATTGTACATAATCCAGAGCCAAGCCTCAGAATCTAGAAATTAGCCAGCAGCATATGAAATCCACATGTTTACTTCTTTCAACTGTATTCTGAAACTTAGCAGCTTTCTAGGGTTTTGCAGTTGAAAAGTGATTTTATTCTTAATCCATCAATTTGCCACAAAGCAATATGATATCAACTGTAATCATAACACTAAGACTGGACAAAGGACTCTGTTTCATTTAAGCTAGAAGATTATGGAAAAAACCAAGATAGCTAGTTCTATTTTATTGTTTAGGATGCAAAACAATCTTAATCCCCAGACATCCCATCCGGAAGGCATAAAGATGGGGTAGAGGTTTCTCTGCAAGGGTAGAAAGTACCTCTGCCAGCAAAGAGCATGGGCATGTGTAATCTGTTAGCCTTCTGTAACCCTATGGGAATTTTCATTGCTGCAGACCTACTACTGATAGTAGGACCCAAACCAGGGCATTCCAAGGGATAAATGAAATCTTCTTCCTTCCCTTGAGAGGCCCCAGGATCAGGCACATCACTTATGCAAGTCTGGAACTGGCATGGATGTTTTTCCTCCTACACAAATCTTTGCAGAGGGGAGGCGTCAATAAGAACCCCACTCCCTGCCGTGTTTATCCTAGGAGCCAGCAGGACAGTGAAAGTAGCAGTTGATCTAGCATTACATTCCCCACAACCACTCACAAACACTTAGGACTGCTCTGTCAATCATGATTAGCCAGAAATGCACAACTCAGTTTCTCTGAAGTACTAACCTTTTCAACTGAGAATATAAATAGGAAGTTAAACGAGTTGCTTCTTCCAACTGCATGAGCAAGCAATTTTTCTTCTCCTGTAGCAGTATCCTGTAATACAGTAGACACACATGGTCTTACTTTGCAAACCCAAATACATCTTTCTCAGTGCTTCAAAGTGAAATCTTCATCTACATAAAGTCCTACTTTTATTAAAACATTACACAAAGACTTTTAACAGTGCTGATAAATCATATGAAACCCATCCCAGACTACCAGGTGAATACTGCATATGAACAATTATGGTCTAAGCAGGCCTCACATAACTTAATTTCATCAAAATGTATAAGCAGGCAGAAGGGCATCCAGAGCCTATGGGAATGGGGCAGCCTATAAAAATTAAAATAATAAAAATATACACAGGAGTTGAAAGTTAGTGGGCACACTATTGATAGTCTTCTGCAGTGGCGTTTTTATCATATTACTGTAAACTAACATCAGGAGAAAACACTGCTCAGAGTTATTTCTTATATCTCTACTGTTCAGCATTAGGCCTCTGGGCACAAAACGCATGGGACAAACAGGCAATGATTATTGAAATCAGCCTTCCAAAAAACATGTACAAGCTAATTAAAGTTACTGACAGAAACAGAGATATGAGATAATGGGATAGGCTTGTAGTATAACTCAGTATGGCAATTATTATGGGCTTATATCTGTGAATTCTAAGGGTTCCTATCCTTTTTGAAACAGCTGCAGAAAATCCAGCTGTCACTACTCCCATAGTTACTGTTTGACTGTTATCAGACAGGAATTATATCAGTTTATTAAACAGGCTCTAGAGACATAAAAAAAATGGATAGCACATGAGAGAAAAATAGCTGTTAGCTGGCAGTGGTAATAGTATTTACCACTGTATTGCTATAGATTTATAACTGCATCATTATTCCAACACATCTGTCATATATCCTCTAGCATCTAACAAAATCAATTAAATTCTCAAACCTTTCAGCAGCACCATAAGAAGAAGTGGCTTGAGCCTGCTGGATCTCATCCTCGAGGCGCCTTTTCTCCTCCTCTAAACGTTGGATGTCTTCTGGGGACCGCTGCTGCTGACTTATGAGTTGTAGTTCTTGTAAAAGAGCTTCTTTCTCTTTGATGAGCTGAAGACGGTCTCTGTCAGCCTCCACTATTCCTGGCCAATATTCATGATCTTGTAGAGCCAATTGTTGCTGTATACTGAAAACCCTTAGATATACAGAAATACAAATAAATGAAATAACAGCAGGAAAAAAACAATGAAAATCTCTGCAAACAGATTGGTCATAAAAGTCCTTAAAATGTATTATACTAAGAAAAAATAACACCACACATTTTTATCTGCCTTCATGAACATTAGGAACTAGGAATTTTATTTCCACTATTTTGAAGGTGTTTTTTAAATTATCCTGAGAGATGTCTTAATACTCTAGCTGCATCTCAAAATAGATCTGGGACCAACTCAAACTAAAATATAGTGAAACCTTGTTTGCATGTCAACTGAACACAGTGGATTTTAATTCAAACTATCAGTTGTAGAAGTAATAAATATTTAATATTTGTTTAGCATCCTCAAAGAAGGGTCTGTAAGGAACACATATGACAATTCTGTGACTGATCATCATACGGTTTAATATACATAGAAAAATAGCTGCTTATTATATTACTTCTGTATTTTTTTAAGTCTGTATAAAAGTCTCCCATTAGTATTATGCTCATGTGTTACGAAAGACAGGGTCTTCTGATATGTTAGACTCCTTTGAATTGCTCACAGTAAAGGGCCACAAATAAATACTCCATACATTGGTAAGGTCCTAAACTAAAAAGCTGAAGCACCTAAGAGTGTATTTTTTAAGGATTTGCTTGACTTTGTTGGTGTTATACCATGCTCTTTCTTCACTGGGGCTAAACAAGGAGCTTGCTTAAAGTAGTTTAAATATACAGAAATACTTTAATTTTATCAATTGTAGATTTAAACCAAACACAGCACATTCCTGCACCCACACTGTGCAAATGCAGTAGATGTTTTACTAGCAAAGAAAGGGTCAACACATAAATATTTTGAGTAGACAAAAGCCCTACAGAAATGTCAGCAAGCTAAGGGAAGGAATGCATGATAAATGAAGAATGTGACCACAAAGATAACTGGTAGAAATATATGTGCTCTGAGCTGTTCAAGGTTTTAAAAGAACCCTTTTACTATTAATGCATATTTAGTAAACAAGGTAGAGGTTTTCTGAGGAAGAGGCAACAGTTAAGGGTGCAATCCTATGCACTTTCAGACAGAAAAATGTCTAGAAATGAAAGCCGTGCCCAACCAGCATGGTTGGTGGAAGCATGCTATGAGTTGTAGGACTTTCTCTTGTTAAACATGCCTAAGTTTGTGCCCTAAATCACAAATGAGGGGAAGTACTGTCTTCAGAATGGAAACACTTTACATGAAACATTTCAAATATCAGGATAGAAAGTACCCTAACATATATCATTTAGCACAACCTTCTCCAGAATGATAGTCTCAGATAGGTTGAAGTGCCATTCTTATCAGCACTAAGGCCAGTGGTTAGGAATGCTGAGAGTTCCAACTGCTGTAGTTCAAAGCATCTGGAGGACATTAAGTGATCAAATATATGAATCGCACAGATTATGTGGCTGTATGCCTATGATAAATTTTCTGGATATATTGGGTTGGTTGATCACCAAACGGATGGTGTAAAAGTGTGACATACAAGCACAGATTATCTGGATCAGGTTTATACCCACTCCATTCTGAGATGATCTCCGAAAAATAACTCGTTCCTATCTTGTTTCACTATGTTAAATCACAACAAAAAGGGACAACACCTTTTTTGATTAAAGGGCTCTAGTGATCCCCAATCCCCACAAAAAGCCCTATCTGTCCGACAGTTCTTGGGCTCAAACATTAATTGCAATTTGTTCTTTAAGCATCATATTTCCATTATGATGCAACCCACTTATAAATATTTGGTGGCCTGAAATCAACAGCAATTTACAAGTATCACTTCCCCACATATATAATGTCATCCGTATCTAGGTATTATGTCTTATCCAGTAGATATCTGTTACCTGCAGTCAGTGGTGTTGGTATGCAGCCTATTAAGGGCCCTGCCAACCAACAGCCACTATGCACATAACGAATTTGGCTGGGTTTTATGCCCTAGATGTCTTGCAATTGTGTTGTACTTCCTCATTTTCACGTTTCACCGGCTCACCTACTGTATGTTACGTTTCCCCCATCCCACTTAAGGAGTTGCTTTGGATCAATTTTCTTGAGGCCTCCCAAAAGCTAGGGTTGGTCTTATTGTGGGTCTTCCAATTCAGTGTGCTGTCCTTTACATATATTTATTGTGCTTTTGTCTTTTGTCTTGCTAATGTTCAGTGTGATATCTAACAGTGCTAGATACCTGAATACACATGTGCAAATTTCTTTGTGAAGCCTGTCGGAACCAAGCACAGAACAACTGTGAGTAGACACCCTTACATCTTACATGTACTTACCTCTTTTTGGCCTCTTCATACTGCCAGCTCAATTTTATTTTGTCAGCATGTCTTGCTTTATCATCAAAACCAAACTTATGTGAGGCATGAAAAATAAAAAACCAATACATTAGAGAAATAGCAATACTATTCAGGGAAATGTGATTTAAGTACAGCTTCAAAATTTGACCTGGTCCAAAACTGTTTTAAGGTAGCTAATTTTACTAATACAGAAAAAGACTAAACTCACTCTTTCACTATATTGGTTCACAAGTATATATATCTATAACTATTAATTATGCTTATTCAAGTATCTGCATGCCGAAAATAATAAAAATATATCAAATTTTAGGACAATATCCAACAGAACTGCTGCTGACTGCCTCACGCCAATGGGATCCACTACTTACAAAACAGGGAGTTAATGCTTTGTAAAGGAATACTGGAAATGAATGAAATGCAGATCAGGACAAATCAGTCAATCTCCCTTCTGCAAGCTCTGCTGACCCACTCCATTCTAGAAACTTATGTTTTCACTCACTTCAGGGTGTTTTAATAATCACTAACTCTCTATTACACTTTTTTATTATAGGAAGTCCTTTGGTGCGGCACATTTATAATTATAAATACATTATATTCAGTTAAAATGTACATCTATGCAAATCTATGCTGATTCACAGTTGTTACTAATTTCATATTCAGAATAATTTCAATGGTATCAATGGCCAAATAACTAAAAATCAGTCTACATAAAGTGGGAGGACTTTTGAGCTTTTTAGGCTTTTCTAAACTTCCTATAATTAAACTCATTAATTTATTATTGAGCCTCTGAATCCCTAAACTTCAATTTTTACTGGCACAGAAACTAAACAAGAGAAGTCTTTTTCCTTCATGAAATACAATTTCATAAATTAAGCTACAATACAATTTATGCATACCATGTTGGAGTAAGAAGTCCATTCCTGCAACAAAGAAAAAATAATATATAGAGAATGTATTTGAAATACTGATTTTTTAAAAGAATCTGTGTATATTCTATGGTGAAAAACATGGAAAAAGTGCTAACATTAAGTTTAACATTAAGTGCTAACATAATATTTATGTTAGCTAGTTTAAGTACTAACATAAATTTCAGCCAGAGAAACAGATTCCAGATTACTGCCTATCTCAGTGATAGGGGCTGAGATAGGTAAGTACACTTTACTTAGCTATGTAAGAAAGAATCCACATCTGTACTGGGAAATTTAAGTTTTCTTTAAGCTCCAAGTCTTTAATAAGTGTTGAAAATTATTCCAATTTTATTTATTTATTTACTGCCTTTTTATAATGTGCACAGCCATCATAGCTCTCAGAGAACTTTAAATGAAACAGAGAAGTTTTAAGATGGCAGATGAGACTGAAAGTGAACAAATGTCCCTTTACTGAAACTATAACCAATTTAGGCCGTGTAAGAATATGAGTAGGTTTACTGGCAAATCTGAAATCAGGCAAATACAACATACTTTCTTTTCACCAATGAACTTATATAAGGCAGAAAAAAGGCTTGATGAGATAAACCTGAAAAAATGTGGCTTTCTTGAATCACAGTGGTAGTGGAACCAATTGTATAGCAAAGCTATGATGGAGAAATCCCTTTAGTGAGATTTTGATACCTGAATTGTCCATTATTTTTAACTGAGCCCAAGATTTTCAGGAATGAGATCTTTCAAAGACAGCTGGTATGCCACAGGTAACTGTCTTATATCCATTCATTTTTGTACACAGTGGCACATGTTACCTTCCTGATAGTTCTTACCACTTCAAAGCACTTTAAGGAGTATCTTTCCTACCCATATGGGTTCTAGTAATTCATGACTTGGAATGGCAAATTCAAAAGCTAACTTTCTAACTGGATGTTTATATTCTAAATGCAACCCCAAACACTGACACATGTGACTTGAATCTTTTGTGCACAGATAACACATGCTTTAGCATTCATCAAAAATCAAATCACTTCCATAATGCTAAGTGATTCCAATAGCAAACCGTTCCTTATCAAGGTTCCTGATCATGGGAGCCTTGTAATTGCATTCAGATGAAGATGTTTACAAGTCCCTACTCATATGTTCACACTCAAAAGCATGAAACAATTCACAGGGACATGTGAATGTTTGAGGAAAAAGTCTTGCATGGTCTCCCATGTTCTACCCCTACATTAGGTGTGCATGTGTTTCATGTAAACTCTAGTTTGGCACTATAGCATACCGGGGAATGATAGTACCATAGCAACTTGGCATAAGAAAAGTAGTTTGTTGTTAGTGGAAATACAAGATTTTGACCAAAACAATGGGGAATGTTTGATGCAAGGTTCACAACAAATGAACACATAAATAAGAAATCTATATCAAGTTCAATATACAGAAATTTAAAATTAAATCACTGATGTTTTGAGTAATTTAAGCTTATTAGGAGTCAAAAGTAATAAAAAATGTTAAATTTGTCTCCAGCTTGTTTTCCAATAAAAATATTAATTCAACATGGTTGGGTTTGCTAAACACTCTTAATAACATATAAAATGGACATGAATTAATTTTATAATAGAGACTTTTTGAATCTGTAATTATATTAACTCCATTCATAAATTTCAACACCACTATTTTGCTTCAAGAAAGTATTCTTCAAAAGTCCAATTTTTTTAAGGCATTAATATGTACTGAATGGTCTTTTGAACTGAACTGAAGATATGTATTTCAATTATGTCACCATACAGCAGAAACTACTTTTTTAGCATTAAAACACATACATACCTCTCCTATAATATCAGTTTGAGAACAAGCATCAGAGTGCAGCTGAGGTAAACTGGGGTCACTGAGTGACCCAGAGTTATGCTGAAGCTCCTGCAAAGATTCTGTAATACAACAGCTATTCCTGAATCCATCTGTCAGCTTTGCCAGACTCTTAAAAAGAGACATTAAAAAGAAAAAGAACACTCTTATATTTATTAGTTGTTTAGCTGGTTTAAAAAAAAACACCTGGAATTGTTAATAGCCCACAGATTTCACTTATTGGATTAGGACAGGATAATCTTACGGAACTCAACCATTACTTGCACAGAAAAAATTTCAGTTGTGAACTAAATTTGATTATGGAAAAGCTCTTGGGCACTGCATTGTAGTGGTGGATGGGGCCAAAAGAAATAAAGCTGAGGCAAAAATAAAAAGGCATGGGGCCAAAACACCAAAAATACCAGCCCTTTAGTTTAAAGCTCTTACTGCCAGTCATGAAGTCACAGTAAAAGCTTTTAGGATGTGGTTGTGGTGATGGGGGATGCAAAAACTGGAAAACTGGGGGAAGTGGGTAGTAAATGCTTTTCTTTGTAATGCTTTTTCAGCTATAATTCCCACATACAGAACAAACACTCAAGAACAAACATTAGTAAAAGAAACATTAATATGAAGAAATATATACTACAAGAAAATGAAACATGCTAAAGACCTGCATGTTTCAAAATACTGCAAATTACTAAATAGTGAGAATCATAAACAAATTTCCATGCGAAGTCACATCCAACCCATACCGACCCCATGGACAACATTCCTCCAGGCCTTCCTGTCTTCCACCATCTCCCAGAGTCCACTTAAGCTCACACCAACTGCTTCAGTGACTCCATCTAGCCACCTCATTCTCTGCCATCTCCTTTCTTCATTTGCCATCAATTGTTCCCAGCATTAGGGTCGTCTCCAGTCAGTCCTTCCTTCTCATTAGGTGGCCAAAGTATTTGAGTTTTATCTTCAGTATCTGGCCTTCTAAGGAGCAGTCAGGATTGATCTCCTCTAAGACTGACTGGTTTGATCTCCTTGCAATCCAAGGGACTCGCAGGAGTCTTCTCCAGCACCACAATTCCAAGGCCTCAATTCTTCAGTGCTCTTATAGAGATATGCCTTCTTATAAATTTTACAGTCTTGGGCACAACAACAAATGTCACTATTAAAAGCATCTTACCTGCATCAGGTCTTGCCTCTCTCTCTCACCCATACAAATAGCTTTCCTGATGCTTCGAAGCTCATTCATGATAGCTTGGGCTTCATCCAGTTTGTAATTCATCTGGGCATTTGACATCTTACGATCAATCCTAGTACACAAATATCAAAAACATTCTTGCTTTAGAATATTTGATCACAAAATGGATAGGGTCAGGAGAGTGAAACTTTCTCTTCTTGGTCAAATGTTGTATGTAAGCCTTAAGCAGCTTCCTACCCCCATCCTAAATGAATACTGAAACAGGGATCATGCAGAAACAGGAACTGAAACAGAAATAGCCTTCCTTTTGGGGTAATGGACAGAGAAATCAATACAGAACAGCAAAAGCAAGACAAGGGGTCCTACATGGAATTTTTCCTGCAGATGCAGTTGCATTCACACTGCAAGCACTACATGCGCCGTGTTCATGCTAAAACTCTTACCTAAAATGTAACTCATATACACTTTTGTCCCACATGGATAACTTGATTACCATGTATATTATCAAAAATTAGGAAAACATTTTCAACTTGCTACATTTCAACTTACTCTTGTAGTGTCTCTACTCCTTTCTCTTTGTACTGTAGTTCCTGCTTCATCTGTGTTAATTCTCGCTTTAATCTAGAAAGCTTGACATTAAAAAAATGGCAAGAGAAATGTTAGAATATTGAAATTGTTATTCAATGTATGTTTCTGTCTCTGTTTTATAATGTAGTAAAAAGCTTCCCATACTTATTTTATACTAGATCCATCTGGCCCTTCCATATACATTTAGCTTCCTAATAGGGTGCATAAAAATAAATGATTATATATTATCCGATTTTTATTTTAATTAGATTTTTAATCATAATCCAAAGGTTATGCATCATGAAATAATTATGTAGCAAGAGGTTGAATATTCATGCAGTTTTCATTTTTTTGATAAATGAATTCCATTAATCCATTCACAACATCATGCTGTTCCAGAGGTTTCTGTAGATTATTGGGCAATTTTTCTATCTAGAAGATATTATCACAGATGCTTAGTTTTACAGTTCTCAAAACTGTGAATTTGTCTCTGCAGAGATCACATGCCTATTCTTTACAAGAAAAATGTTATAAAATAAACATACAAGGTAGAGAAAAAGACCTTAATCCCATTAAAATATGTACACAGAATCAACCCCTTACCTCTTAAGTGCTAAGTTTCAAAAAAATCAATGAATATAAGACTGCTGGGAGTGGAATAGAACTGCACAAGAAGCTAAGTGTGAGGAAGGGTCAAGCGGTAAAAAATGAAAGTGAAACCTGTTGAGGAGAATACTCATGTCTGTGGATCTTTTTGTACATAGCCTGAGGTGTGTCATATTATTCTTTCCCTGGAGGAGAAAATCCATAATGGCAGCAGGCCATGAAAGAGACCCAGTTTGGGATACTTTAACATGCCTCTACCTACAGGTAAGGCAGGCATGTGTGCAAATTACGGAGAAAAACATGGGAAATCTAATCTTACTGACTAGTGATTTAAATCAACTCTACCCTGCTTCCTACCACAAAACTTAACATATGTTTGGTTGTTCATGTGTACAGAAAATGGATGCATGGTATGTGCACACACAGAGAAACAATGGTCAGTTTTACTGTGCTCTTTAGTCCATGTTGTTTTTAATATGTTTGTTCTCTTCTGTTTTAACATTAGTTCCTCCAGTCCAACTGGAGCTGTTTTACTGAACTTTAGAAGTAAAAAGATCATAACATGATTCTAAAACAACACCATCACATAGGCAATATAATGGCTTCCTAATCTATCTACTCAAGCAACTATCTATCTAGCTTTTTACTAAGTGGAATTACTACTGGAACTCTTAACTTTTTTTGTGACTATTGGGTCTGATTTTGCCAGTCAGTCTCTCTTAATATCAACTATACCTATAATATCAAATATATCTATTTGTTGCTACTAGAAAATTGCTACTTTTTGATGCAAATAATATACTGGGTAGTATAGAAAGATAAAACCCACACTGTCTTTTCTCACAATCAAACTAATGTGCTCACATTATTCTGCACTACATGATCTAGCTGGCACATCTCTCACAGTAAATCCCTCTCAAGGTGCTTCAGCAAGAGCAAAAAGCTCCTATCCTAGGTTTAATATGTTTTGCTTTCCCTTGTCTCATTGCAAACGGCTCCACATTAAGATTTTTGAATATGTGTAAAAGCAAGGGTAGATAGCTAAGAAACCATTAGGAATGAGCTGGAGCTCAGTGGTAGGATGTATCTTTTAAAAGTAAATAATTTACACTCAGTTCCAGGCATCTCCAAGAAAAGCTGGGAAAAGCTCTTGTTCAAAGATAGGAAAGCCTATGCCAATAAATAAAGACAATACACTAGTCAGACTTTCTATAAGAGATCTTCCAATTTTCTTCTGTTACATTTATTTCTATTAACTTGTCTGCTAAATGAAGCTTAATAAAAAGTGTGCTTATTTACCCAATAGAATTTTTTAACAAACCAATAGGCAAAATCCAATAGGGCACTCCTACAAGTTGAGGAATAGCAATTTGGCAGTTCTAGGACAATCCAAAACAACAATAAAAGTTCATTTCTGAAAGAAGGCAGGTTGGTAGAGCTTACATAAGCAACCTCTCCTGGCTTGCCTCCTCTCAAAACTCAGTATTTCCAATTGTTTTGTAGCTTCCCCCTAGAAAGTGCTAAATCTCCCTTACATAAATGGTGGACCTTGATTGTGCAATCCAGCAGGACCTACCATATACAAAACGGAACAGGTCAGACCATCATGCCCAATGTGCCAATGCTTTGCCTATACTGTTTATTCAACATCCCTAATTCAAGGTACTAATATTATATAAATATGAGTGCAAATAATTCATTTGCAGCATAAAGTATTAGAAAATGATTACTTACTCTGTCACGTCGACTTGCTATTTCTGCTTTAATTTGACATGGGTCATATTTTGTATTGGTTGAAAATCCAGAGAATGCTAAACACATGGAAAATGTCTTAATGTTAAAAATAAATCCTACCAGTAGCATAATATGCACAGAATAGAGCTTATGTTCAATAGGAATCTCTTATTCTACTGTCACTAAGGGGCGGGGGAGACAAAATCATGTTAACTGTCCTAAGGGATCAGATCAACTAATACTGCTGTATTCCATTAAACAAGACACAGTTTTAGTTCTCTCCTGCAAGCCTGAGTTTGCTATATGCTATATAATCATATGCTATAATTTAAAATGTAAGTGCTTCCATCTCACCAATATCAGCACACATAAATTACTCTGGATTGTATGAGTTCTGACTGTTCCCGTATCTTAATTATTAAATGAGCTGTAATTCTGTCTCTAAAAAAGACAAATTCTGAGCCAGGGGTGTGCATCTATTTTCAAAGCAAAAGATACACATTTACTTTAAATTTAATTCAAATTTAATATCTCCCTTGTAATGTGGAAAAGAACATGTAGGATTGTATCTACAAGTAGGATTGTATCTACAGAAGAATCATGTAATTTATATAAAAAATGAACATATTTCATATACTTTTAAGATATTTGATTTGGCATACAGAAACTCAAAGAATTATACTATCAGTAGCAATATATAATTATACTATCAACAAATTTTGCACATCAAAAATATTTTAGTGAAATCAGTAGACCTTGATATTTAAACAAAAATCTACTTAAAACTGTGGTTCTATGCTCATTTAATTTGGAGTATGCCCTGTTGAGCTCACCAAGATTTACTTCGTTCAGTTCTTTAAATAACAGATATTAAAATTCTATCATGAAGGAAAAATGCCAGCTATATCAGCATTCCTACAAGGGGTAAAGGTTTAGCATGTTGAAACAGTTATATTTTAACCAGTATCAGGGACATTCCTTTATTCCTCTGGCATAAGAAATGTATTCACAACAACCCAATCAAATTAAGAAAAGACAGACTTTGGTTCTCTCAGATGGTACACCAAATAAATAAAGAAGTGTCCTTGTTCAAGACAACCTGCAACAGCTTAAAAAATAAATAAATACAGTTTGGGGGAACTACTGGCAGTTTTGGAAATTATGGAAAAGTATTTCATAAAAACAGAATGACTCATAGAGTAAAGCATCAATTATACCTAGTCTGTTTTTCCTGATTCTATTTCTGACATGTTTGGTACCATCTACATCTCACAGCAAAGGGGATTTAACTTTCACAGAAAAGTTACAGCAGCAACCCTGAAAAGTCCTAAGTACACGAGGAAAACAAAGTTGGTTTCAGAAATGTTATTATGCCATTAGTATAGAAATTGTTAAAAATCTGTATATCAAGAATGGAACATTTCCCAAACATTTTGAGTTATGAAGAGTCATTCAGGATTTGTTTTTACTGTAAATTATATTCTGGGATGATGCTGATCAGCAAGCTATCTTACATGTGTGCGTTTGTCTCTTTTTATTTCTATTTTTACCCACTTTTTACTTTTACAGAACACACTAATACTCCTATTGGGCTTACAAAAGGAGCCCAGCCTTTCAGATTCTGTGTAAAATTTTATTTGCTAGCATGCACAGATGAAATTTTAACACTGCTATTATTCTATGGTTCCAAGCCAAGGATATTTGAGTGCGATATCAAAACACAGAAGTTTGACTTATGTTTGTTTTTAGTTTAACAGTAGTAATCCTTCAATGTAGCACTACCTGCCGTTTAAAACCCTTAGTAGAAATAGGAATGTGATGCCATGTTAAGAGTGCTACTGTGGTTTTGCCAAATAAAACAAGCAAGTCACACAGTGTCTGTGCAATCCCTTGTGCACACATAAATGTTCTCTGGATAATATGAAAATCAACACATATTTGAGGCACAAACTTGTATGATGCAAAGATCACTGGGTTGGGTTCAGAGCAAATTAGTAGATCTTAGGTACCACTATACTAGTTAGTACTTCGCAGGTTATCGACATGGGACTTAACTTACATGCAACTAATTTATTCGGGTACCAACACAGTTTTTATTTAACTGCATTATCATATCTGAATTCTACAGAGTTATTAAAAAGAGCACAATGCTATAATTTTTCTTGAGTTTTCCTGTGCATAAAGAGCTGCCATAAAAAAAAAAAACTCAGGGATTTTTTAGTTCAAGAAGACTAACAAAATCAAAAATAGACTTGGCCAAGGTGGCTTCCTAAAATAAAGCAATGCATTTTTTACAATTGGTAGTTAGGAAGTGAATGTTCTTAAAAACACGCTTCTGAAGCAGCTTTTCATTAAACAAAAATATATCAGAATGATAGATGTGACTGTGCTTACATCTAGTTTGGTTTTTCAACTTTCAAGTTTTACCAGGTACAAAAAATTAACTGTTCGGTTACAATGAAAAACTAAAGGTTAAGTTTTTAAAAGTGTAGAATGATTAAAATAAGCTTTCACGTAACAAAAAACAAGTATTTACTAAAGGTCTACTTTAGGCAGATATCACAAGCTAAACTTCTACTGTTCATATGATACAAAATGAGTGAAGACATAGCTTTGCCACATGATGCTGTTAATTCACTGTGTCCACTTCCAGTGTCAGCACAGAACTGAGTTCTGTAGATTTTCCTTTCCTGTTTTTCTGCAACATAATCTCTAGGTGACACTGTGCTATACCAGTATAACAAGTATGAAAATACCGTTTTTGCACTTTTTCAAAAGTACCATTTTCCCTTCCTCTAAAAATTTCAACTCATCCAAGTGATGTTAAAAAACATAAATAAAACTGGAGGATCAAGACATTGTTTAAAGAAACGTTAAGCAATTATAAGGAATGAAGAGTGCACAATAAATTCCTAATGTAGAATATAGATCAAAGTTTAAAGCATTTTACAATCCTTGACAGGAAAGCTGTTTAGTGGGAAAGAAGAATGAATCCAGAATCCCCACTCAGCCTAATTGAACCAGTTGTTGGCTATCCGAGGACAACTGCTGGAAGCATTTTCAGTTCTTTATCCAGCTAGGAATGTACACATGAAAACCCAAAATTTACATGTGGATTATTTGGAGAGGAAAGGTAAACTTACAGCTGGCATAAGAACGGCTGTCATCCTCACACATTTTATGCAGCTGCTGGTATTCTTCTTGCGCTAGCTCAAAACGCTGCTGTTTAATTTGGTAAATTTCCTTTTTGGCATTAAGAGCTTCCTGGGCAACAATTAAATATTCCTTTAACATGCGTTCCTGCTCTCTTCTCCACTGCTCTCTTGGGTCCTCAATCTGTGTGAGTTCTGATGAGGAAAAAATGTTCAAAAATGATGGATAATATACACAGACTTATACATACATCACACTAACCACACAAATTCTTACCAAAAGAAAAAAGGGAGGGAGGGAGGGAGGAAACCTTTCTTTAAACAATTATTCTAATATACGTATCCCAGCCTCCCTCTGGGAACATCAGTGCAACATAACTGCCTGTTTTACAACCTACCTACCATGGTTTCCTTTAAGTGTAGCAGTAAGTTCTACTTTAACATTACGTATACTTACCTGCTCCCTTCTTCATTCTCTTCCTCTATCACAGCTAAAGGAGAGTGCAATATCCACATTTCAACTAACTGAGGTCTGACACAGCATTCAAAGTGAAACTGCAGTTAACTATGTCTGAACAAGCCAGGATGATATACCATAGTTCACTGTACTGACAAGTCAGTTTAAACTTCTCACAGTTGGTCCAGGTTTAGGTGCAACAAGTGTGTCATTGGTCACATAACAATAAACTAGCATACAGGGTTAATGACCAAAGACAATCACGGACTTGCTCTAATTCATTCAGTAAACTTAAGTAAAAGCTTCATCACACTTAACATGCAACCTACACACACTGATGTATTAACTGTGACCCTTGTTCAGGGTACTGAAGGAGAAAACAACTGGCAAACAGCAAGGAGTGCTGGCTAGTAACATTCCCAAGATACATGTCCATACACATTCCATAAATTTGGAGCACACTAATATGTGAACACTGATATACAGGCTGCTTTACCATCCCCGTTCATGTATTTAAAAGAGGCAAGGGACATTTGGGAATAATTTGAACAGGAGAGCATTAACCCCACCCCCACCCGAATCAGCTTCAGCTACCTATCATAAAATTATTTCTAGGCTGCCTTTATGCGTGGAGCCTTCTTCATACATGCACACATGCATTCTAACTTATGCCACTAAAAACACTCTTCTTTCAGCCCAGATCTTTAAGAAGTATGTAACAAAGAATAGAAGTGTTTCAAGTGATAGAGTCACACATCACAGCAAAGCAGGGGGAAGTTCATCAACCTTAGACATATATTGTTTTTGTGCTTTGCAAAGATATAATAAAATTCATGAACCGATGATTGTCTCTATCCCCAGCACATTTACTTCTGGGGCCAAGTGAGACATGAAATTAACACAAGTAACCTCAGGTCTAACTAGACATGAAAACTGAAGTAATGATATTGGAGTTCTCTGACAGCAGCTGAGAACTGCAGTCTGTGTATATGTAGGCATGCATGTGTACTGCACACACACCTACAGGAATGTTATCACTATATTCTCAATGCAAGTTGTTCCCCACCAAGTTGTGATTTATCCCACTAGTGCACCAACTTCTGGAGGAAGCTATGAAAAGGAAATGGTTGAAACCCCTGCAGGTGCTCTTTGGTCTAAATTCAGATCTGCACCCATTTACCAGCCACCACTACTGCTAACTTTAATACAAGGAAAAGATGCTAGCAAGTTTCAATCATGAGGCTTTCCTATCATGTTTACCCTGATTCTCACATTCTCTGGCTAGTAACTCTGTTCATTCTATCTCTCTCCCCCTCCCTCCCTCGCACTTTCTTCTGTCTTTTAAAACATATTGTGTTAAATATGACAGAATAATATTAAAATGCCCGGGGCAATGCAAATGTCTTTTACCTGGGTTTGCAAAGGTAACAGTGTTGGTGCCAGGAAATGGTATAAACACATCACCTGGGTCTGACCTCATATAGGGCCTTAAATATAAGCACCAACATTCAGAATTATGTTCATTAATAGAAGGGTCAGCTGAGTTCTTTCAATGCCAGTAAGTTATGTTCCCATCAAATGGTCTGTCAACAGTCTGTTACATGTATTTTGAACTAAATGAAGTTTCTAAACAGTCTTCAAAGGCACCCCAAATACAACCCATTATAGTAGTCAATCCTAAATGCTACCAGAAGATGGATGATGATGATTACATTGCATTCATATCTGATCTTCTCTTGTGAGGAACCCAAGGCAGCATGCATAATTCCATTTTATCCTCATAATAACAACCCTGTGAGGTGGGTTAGGCTGAGAGTCCATGACTGGCCCAAAGTCACCCAGTGAGTTTCATGGCTGAATGGAAACTAGAACCCAGGTCTTCCAGGTCCCCAAACCAACACTAACTGCCATACCACAGAAAAGGCTAATTATGAACAGCCTACCTCTCTCCAAGGGAGGCTACTGCTGGCATACCAAGCTCAGGGGACAAAAGGCACTCCTTCCCACAAAGACTACCTGGGCATTCAGTGACAAAGCTGAATCCAGAAGTATGCACACACAAATAACCTAATCCTTTGGTAGAATGCAAGCAAGCAGATACAATATCTCTGGACAAATGATCTACCCAAGTACTTCTATCTTGTCATGGCTGAGTTTATTGAATTTCAACCTTCAAATTACAGTTTCCAAGCAGTTCTACTGCCTCACCTAGCTGGCTTGCATTACTTTTCCTCCTGCCATAAGTTTCAACCCAGGTGAATAAGGCCATCTCTGCACTACAGTCAGGCCTGATACAACATTTACATTCGTAGGAAAAAACAGACAGGAAGTCTCATGAGTCAGGCAGTGCATGCTTCAATTGACAATTCTCTGAACATTCTGCTTTGAAATCAATTCCTCCCTCCCTCCCTCCCTCCCTCAACAGTAAATGCAGCCATTCAACAGGCTTTTTAGATAGATTTCAGTTTTTAATTTTTCAGCATCTCAGCCAGACATAGTCTGTCATGGAGAAACATAATGAGTTTGGAGGGGGAAAAAACTAACTAGGAACAGATTAAAATATAAAATTCTCAAATGAACATAAAATTTGTCGGTATGATTTTTCAAAGTTGGTGCCATTTTGTTTCTGGCATTCAGTACACACTAGGATCTACAAACTATGAGCCTGTCACATGACATGGCATGCTGCAATTTATTTCCTTTACCAGCTCAATTAGTTCCTCAGCTCCACTAAACTTGCTTATTTAGCATGCTTTACTGGGAATGAAACAGGTAATTAATGGAATCTAGCTACTACTTTCTTTTCTTCTTACTCTCAGTCTGGTTCTATTGCTGTCTGATTTCTGGTTTCTAAGTTAGAAACTACCATTTTTGTGTTAGGTGTCAAAGTAGCAAATTCCCTTCTTATATCTCATTCTCAAAAACTTCCCTTTGGATTTGGAGCTCTCTCTTCTACCATTTTGACCCCCTGTACTGTTTCTAATCCTTTTGCCTTTTATAATGATATAATCATAATAGGGTGCGTATCAATTGTTGTTACGTTGTTATTTTTAAGAGGAAAAGCAGTCAAACAATTCAAATGCCTGCAAAATCAAGTTCTTCGAAATTCACCACTTTTTTCTCTTCTCTACCTCAGGTTCTTCCATCCTTACACATTTCTTTCATTCTGTTCATGCTCCCCTTCTTTCCTATTAATGTTCTCTTTCCATTTATGCCCATTTATAACTCTAGGTTTTGTGTTCAACAATTTTTCCTCTGCCATTCTCAGGTCCCCAACTCTCTTGCCATGCAATCTGGTTTCAATATAACCTCTATGGCTCCTAACTAATGTAAAACACATATATTATAGACTCCTAATATTTTGAAAAATCAATTTCAGTTCAAATGTTTGAGAAAAATAATTTGTTTAGTCCCAGTAGCTTATCCACACAATTCTACATATCAAGGCTGCCAGCCAACAACTACTCTGTTGTCCCACCTGCTTGATAAAGTTATATATTATTATATAATATATACTATTTATTATAAATTATAAAAATTTACATCAAGTATAACAAACATTACGCTGAGTCTGTGGCAACCATATAAATTTTCCTATGTTGCAGAAACTGTATCCACCAAAGAGACAACTTTAAAATTTCATTTTTTTGCCCTTACCCAACACCATGCTACTAAATACATATTTATGGTTACAATATGATTTCTTATGTACAAGTGTGCTTATGTTTAAATGCCTATGCTTGTAACTTTACTTTAAAAAACCCTATTACTCACGATTTATATGGTCCATGTAATAAACACCAATCTGTTGGTCGTAAACAGTTTCCCATCCTAAAGGCAGTTCATCACCAACACAGTCAGCAAAAGTTAATGGCTTCGTAATCCTACAAATGTCACAAAAATGAAAATGTGTTCAAAAGTGCTGCATTCAACTAAATGACCACAACTATTGCCTATACAACAGATTAAATATGAGTCATTTAGAAAACCGCTATGACTTGCCTATCTTTTGAACATCAAAGCTACAGATGATTGGAAAAAGTACACACTACTTCAAGATACCTTGCAGAACAAGAGAGACAAGATTTTCTTTTTACATTCTAACAATTATTATGGCATGTAGTCCTGCCAGTTTTTCTTAAACAAAAAGGGCTGTGCTGAAATTCACCACTAGTATAAATTGAGCCAAGTATATCTTTTTCAGAAATGTTATAAGAATTTGTTCTGTTTCCTATAGAAGTCTAGAGGAAAGAGCCACCTATTCACAAATTTATGGTTAATATACTCATTGCAAACACATCATACTTTCACATCAGCTTCATCCTTTATACAACGTAGTAATTTTATGACAACAAACATGGACAAGATGTGATCGGCTTTGTTCAAACACTTTAACAGAATGTATCTTCTGCAGAAAATACTTGTAAATTTCAATACAGCATTTACTCCAGAAGCTGAAACTTAACAGAATAATTCTCTAGGGACTTTGTACTTTTCTAGTAAAAACAGTGAAACTGTATGATCGGATGCCTTCATAGACTGACTCTTATATACTATCACAGGCTTTGGTAGGAAAAGCACTTCATAACCCACCACTTTCACCATCCCTAAGAAACCAATAATAAAGCTGCACACCAGTGGTTTATTTTCTATGGTACGAACACCTCTGTTACACCTCATGATAGTTTCAGCCCTCCTTTACAAGGCAAAGAAATAGAAGAAAAGGACCAATTCTTAAGCTTCTGGAAGTTAGACTGTTCTTGTTGGGTGTGTGTGTGTGAGTGTGTGTGCGCACGCACGTGAGTCTAAATAACTTCTCAATCCTGTTTTTCTGCTACTTTAGGAGTGTTTGGCACCCACTGCCACCCACAACCACAAAAGATAATCCTGGCCCCAAGCCCAGGTAGGGAAACAGTGTCCTGGACTTCCCCTCCACAAGTTCTGCTGGGCTTGTTTTCAGAAGAGCTCCAATAACTATTTATCTCTTACTGCCTTGCAAGGCCCCCATCATGGACTAAATACTTATTTCTTTTCCTGTATTACTTCAAATCCCAGTCAGTTCCTCTACTTCATGTTCCACATTTTATTATCTGACCTGATTTGACTCCTATTCCGACACATCCATGCTGTTTTCCTTTTCCAGCCAGCTCCTTTCTCTGTCCTTCACTTTTGCTTTACCATAATTTGTTTCCGAAGGATTGTTTGCTTCCCCGCCCCCATCTCCTTTTGTCTTGATACAACCTTTATCATTCTCTGTCTTCTCTGTACTCCTGCCCATTTCCAGTTTTGTCTTGATACAACTTTTATCACTCTCTGTCTTCTCTGTACTCCTGCCCATTTCCAGCATCTGGCTTTTTAAAGTGGATAATCACTCTCCCTTTCCTGGCCAATCAGTTCTGCATTATCTGACTTCCAACTGATTGATTCATGAGTTCCCCCACCCATTTCTTGCATCAGCAGCAGACAATGCAGCTCACATTCTCAATTGTGCCTGGGAGAGAATATAAGTCCTCTGAACCCTAAGGCCAGATGACATATAGGAATGGTCACTGTCTAGTATCTACATGTATCCCATGAGAAGTATACCTCTGAAAAAGTGTATTATAATTCTGAACATGAACACTATCTCAATTTACAAATATTGCTGTTAAATATGCATGTCTAAAAACAACTGATTTTTACTTTTTCAGTCAGACTGGCTGCTAGTTTCAAAGTGCTGGTTATACCATAAAACTAAATAGCATGGGAACCAATCTACTGGAAGGTCCATATCCTCCCATGTGAAATTAGAGATTTTTTACATTAACTGCTCTAACCATATGTCATGTACTATTGCTTTCCGAAGTATATTTGGTAGCAACTCACAAGAACTTGCCTCTGGTACCACTACCACTGCCTTGTACACAAAAATCCCTTCCTCATTTTCCAGCATTTGAACAGGCATCTTTTCATACAAGCTCTGATACTACTGCTGCTTATGCATTCCTAATTTCAGTTCTCTGGACCTATTTTTTCTAAATGTTGCTTTTAGCCTGAATTCTTTTTGACAATTATACTAATGACAGTATTATTATGTTTTTATATTTGTGATCTGTTTCAATGACTATTCACCTCATGATAAGCAGATAAATAATTTTCTATGAATAAATAAATAATCTTGTCAAACTATAAACTTAATTCCAGAACACAGCTTTAGTTTTCAAAAGGCATCTGGCTTGACTCAAACACTTCCATGGAAATCTCCACCAACAAGCCATGCTTCCTGAGTTCAGACAACAGAGCAGGGACACCAGTGAGTGCAATTAAGCAAATGTAGCCATGATGCAACTGACATGATCATAGTGAAGAGAATGTGGTTGGCATGCTTGTTGGAGGAAAACTAGCAAAAAACAGCCCATGGATTATTTGAGGATTGCTGCCCCCTTTAACAAGTCATGTTGCATGGATTCATCTGACATGGCAAGCCATGCTCATGAAGATGATTAGGGAAATCCAACTGGCATAGACAGTGGACTTAAGAAGCTTAGCACTGGACATTGTTTACAGCCCGTTGTAAAGCACAAGGTCTTGGAAGCTGGTACTGGCATTTCAATACAGAAGGTGCTTAGGATAGAAATTGATGGTCTCACTGTGGTTTGGGATAGCAATACAAAGGTTGACAGGACCAATTGAGCTGATGATATGAAAGCAACATCAGGTATCAGCAGCTGAAAGGGTTAGCCTTCCCTATCTTGATCTCCTTCAAAGGCATTTGGACAACAACTCCCAGAATTCCAATCCAGCAGGGACATTTGACTAAGAATTCTGGGTGTTGCTGTCCAAATGTATCTGGAAGGCAGCTCTATGTGAAAGACTGTTTCTGTACCAGTTCAGTACTTCAGTCCCAAGATCCCAAACTAAGCACTTGTTAACCATATCAAAATCTTGTGGCAATGGAAGAGGAACCTCAGGTCTACAGTTTTTCCTGAGCTGATGTTCGTGCTATCTTGATACAAAGGTGCTAACTTGCTACCGAAATGATACTGGTGATTCCAGCAGACAAGGAAGCACGCAAAGTAGAGGATGCAACAGCTTAGTTCCTGTATTGCAGGAATTATCCTTCTTTCTTTTATTTAAGGAATGGGACAACTAAGAGCAATTCAGATTGAAAATTTAGATGCTCTCACCTTCTGAGGCCTCTCATAGGCAAAAAAGTAAAAGAAATGGCTGTTGGAAGTAAGAGCTTACCCCCTCATGTGCCCTATACCCTGCAGTGGTGAACCATCAGAAAGAGTGCAAAAATAAAATAAAATATTAATATAATTAATGATAAATAAAAAATGGCAGCAGCAATAAGAGGAAGAAGGGAAATGCCTTCACTTCAAGGCAAGAAACACAGACTGAAAGACCAGAAATTTCCTCATGAAGAAACTATAGTGGATGAAGACAATCTAAGGGAACATGGGGTCCCCACTCCAAATTCCTCAGCTTATACAAGTTTCCTGAGTTGAGGTGCTGCACAAGCACAGGGCCCATAATACTGATCCTCAGACAGCATGACAAACTCAGTAAGATGAAATTCTGAAACCAGGGTGCAGCATTTTCAACCCAGGGCAGTACTGGAAATATGCAACACTTTCTTATTGAGTCAAAACATATTATATTACCTGGCCCACTCACTAAAATAATTTATCAGCCTTTTACTGATAACCTTTCACCTGATAGCTATAGATCAACATGCAGGTAAGCTACTAGACTGGTGAAGGAGGGAAGATCTCTGACTTCCTCCTCTGTTTACTTTCCATGCTGGCTGAGAGGGAAATGAAGCCCATCCCACAGCTGTATCGCTACTCTGCCAGCCCTTTTTGTAGAAAGCTCCTTTTATTACTAGCCTGCTAAGAGACTATATCATATGTTTCCTTGCTGGCCATAGAGAAAGTGGCTGCTTCTTTTTTACTATGCAGGACAATTTTTTAAAAACCCTACATTTTTGTGGGCTTATTGACAAGAATGGAAAGTGGATTCCCAAATATGCCAAAAGTTTCCTGAATCAGTTAACTGTGCACAAAAATAAAAGTGTGTGTGGGAACAGGGATAGGAGGGTACCAGAGCTGTAATCTTAAAATATTTAGCATCATTTCAAAACTTTGCTACTGACAATTACTACAAAGTATTTGAGGGCTGCACAAGGTATTTCATGCTGATTTCGTGCCATGTGACATCATTATTTTTTGATGCCATCCACTTTGCTGTTAAGTCCCCTTTGTATTCTCCAAGTCAGACAGGCATAAAACCTAAACTAGAAATGGGCTCTTGTACAAAAACCAGCGCACCTATTCAGATTTCCAGCCACCCTAATCCATTCACACTCCCCCCTGGTTTTCTGCCTCTCCCACCACAGTCATTCTGCATCTACTCAAATGTCTTCACTAGGTGGTTTTAAATGGGAGGTTGGGCGGAATTTATATAGATCATTTAAAATCTTATAAATAATAATAAAAACAAGCAAACTGCCTTTCAGTATCGACCATACTCCTACATGTACATACGAGTATGATCAGTATCATACTATATATTTCTCCACATTAGACTAATCCTCTTATTACATCATAAACTGCCTGGCACCGTCGTTACTGGTTTTTCGGCACCAGGTAAAGACCTTTTTATTTAAACATCATTTTAATTGTTAAAATATATGATCTGGCCAGGGCAACTTCCTCTTCCTTCTCTTTCCTCCTCCTATATTCTTTATTGACTTATTTTATACTGTTAATTTTAATTTTATATTATTGTATCTCAGTGTATTTTTTGTATTTCTGTATTTATTGGTAATTTATTATGTTCTATTGTATTTCAATGTATCTTGTTGTGTTGTAAGCCACCCCGAGGCTTCGGCAAGGGGCGGCATAGAAATGTTATAATAATAATAACAACAACAACAACAACAACAACAACAACTTAATCCAGTCAATCACACTAAAGATACTTATTATAGTAACAAGAACAATTCACGTTTTCATTTTTACTTCTTTCTCTATTCCCAATTCAGAACAGCCATCTGACACCATCATTAACATTTACTTTTCCAAGTAATAGCTTTTGGAGCTCTTGCTTTCCTACTCTGCCACCACCATCCTTACTCCCTATTAATATCCACATTAATAAATAGTAATTTATTTCAAAATCTTTGAAATCCCACAGTAAAAAGTATTATGGTTTTCAGTGGCTCTTCTATTTTGGTTCTCTATTTGGTTTCTAAAGCAAGACTATACAGTACCAAACAAGGAATAAAAACACCTGTGGTTCACTTACTTGATCAGGGTTAAAGTTTTCTGTTACACTTTCACATGCACACACAATGTAAATATACACACACACACACAATGTAAATATATATACATTATGCAAATAGGAATTTAAACTTACATTTTATTGTTTTAAAAGGTATTAACTTAAGAGTTGATTTTTTTTCTTCAAAATGATGTAATTGCTTTCTACAAGTTTTTATCATTCAACATTAATGGGGAGTTCTAGATTTGATTCCACCAAAAGGTAACACCAATAAACCAAAAGGTATACGTTTATACAGAAACAGCTGAATGAAGGCAGTATAGAGACTTCCTTGTAACAACTTCACTCACTGCGAATGAAGCTCTGGATGCAATTCAAAGTGCTGACTGTAACTTATAAAGCCATTTGAAAGGCTGCATTCTGCCTTATGAACCTGTCTGAGTTTTAAGTTCCTTAGGCCCATCTCTCTAACCCATCATTATCAAAAACAAATTTCACTGGGATTAAAGACAAGGTCTTCTCCATGGCTGGTCTCAGTTCTGGAAATCACTGACAAGGGAAGACAAACTACCTCCATGGCCAGACAAGACATTCTTTTCTGAGACACTATTTGAGCTTCTACAATTACTGTTTGCTGAAATACATTTTTAAAAGTGGTGCTAATAACTATTTTTTTTCTGATGCGTTTGGTTTTTTTTCTATTTTAATTCAATGATGCATTTATTTGTATTTTATCAGTATCACAGGAGTTGAGTAATATTTTAGCAGATAGGCAGAACATGTCTTTAATAAATAACATATAAATTGTGCATAGCAACACATCTTTCCGGGTTAATAACTTTTGAGCTAACCTTGACAATGTTAATGCAGTGGAAGCACAAATAAAGTGAAGCATCTCTGAAAAAAAGCATTTATTAATTTCCTACTATGCTTTCAAACTATCCACACAATTGTACTAATGCATATGACCTAACATCTTGAATAGAATTTTTGTCTTTCAGGATTTACAAATATCTAAGTAAAGTCTGCTTAACATTCAAGAAATGCCTCCTCCGATGTACAGTATATCACAGAAGTGAGTACACCCCTCACATTTTATAAATATTTTATTATATCTTTTCATGTGACAACCCTGAAGAAATGACACTTTGCTACAATGTAAAGTAGTGAGTATACAGCTTGTGTAACAATGTGAATTTGCTGTCCCCTCAAAATAACTCAACACACAGCCATTGATGTCTAAACCGCTGGCAACAAAAGTGAGTACACCCCTAAGTGAAACTGTCCAAATTGGGCACAAAGTGTCAATATTTTGTGTGGCCACCATTATTTTCCAGCACTGCCTTAACCCTCTTGGGCATGTAGTTCACCAGAGCTTCACAGGTTGCCACTGGAGTCCTCTTCCACTCCTCCATGACAACATCACGGAGCTGGTGGATGTTAGAGAACTTGCGCTCCTCCACCTTCCATTTCAGGATGCCCCACAGATGCTTAATAGGGTTTAGGCCTGGAGACATGCCTGGCCAGTCCATCGCCTTTACCCTCAGCTTCTTTAGCAAGGCAGTGGTTGTCTTGGAGGTGTGTTTGGGGTCGTTATGATGTTGGAATACTGCCCTGCGGCCCAGTCTCTGAAGGGAGGGGATCGTGCTCTGCTTCAATATGTCACAGTACATGTTGGCATTCATGGTTCCCCTCAATGAACTGTAGCTCCCCAGTGCCGGCAGCACTCATGCAGCCCCAGACCATGACACTCCCACTACCATGCATGACTGTAGGCAAGACACACTTGTCTTTGCACTCCTCACCTGGTTGTCGCCACACATGCTTGACACCATCTGAACCAAATAAGTTTATCTTGGTCTCATCAGACCACAGGACATGGTTCCACTAATCCATGTCCTTAGTCTGCTTGTCTTCAGCAAACTGTTTGTGGGCTTTCTTGTGCATCATCTTTAGAAGAGACTTCCTTTTGGGACGACAGCCCTGCAGACCAATTTGATGCAGTGTGCGGCGTATGGTGTGAGCACTGACAAGCTGACCCACCACCCCTTCAACCTCTGCAGCAATGCTGGCAGCACTCATACGACTATTTCCCAAAGCCAACCTCTGGATATGATGCTGAGCACGTGCACTCAACTTCTTTGGTCAACCATGGCGAGGCCTGTTCCGAGTGGAACCAGTCCTGTTAAACCACTGTATGGTCTTGGTCACCATGCTGCAGCTCAGTTTCAGGGTCTTGGCAATCTTCTTACAACCTAGGCCATCTTTATGTAGAGCAACAATTCTTTTTTCTTTTTTTTTCAGATCCTCAGAGAGTTCTTTGCCATGAGGGGCCATGTTGAACTTCCAGTGACCAGTATGAGTGAGAGCGATAAAAGCAGGTTGCTTACCTGTAACTGATGTTCTTCAAGTGGCCATCTGTGCATTCACACATATGGGTTGCTGCGCCTGTGCAGAGCCTAGGCCGGAAGATTAGAAAGCTAACGGTTTTTGGAGGGAAAACTCCGCTCCCCTCCCCCTTTGTGGTATAAATAGAGCGGAGTGTCCGCCATTTTGCTCAGTCTTGAAGACCGCGCGTTCGCCCTCTAGAGGTTAAAAATAAAGTAATGATAAGACACCATTATATTCCCACGGTACCGATGTGAATTATAGTACGGTACCAAGAACAATCTCTAGTCAGCGATATAACCTCCCGGTACCGATGCCATTAATATTTCGGTACAGAAAAAAAATAACCACCCAGCAACATAATCCAAATGGTACCGATGCAAATTATACTATGGTACAAAGAAAAAACATGATATCCACTCATCGACACCGAGTGAGGCCAGCGGGTGGGTTGTGTGAATGCACAGATGGCCAATCGAAGAACATCAGTTACAGGTAAGCAACCTGCTTTTCTTCGTCGTGGCCTCTGTGCATCACACATATGGGTGATCGCAAGCTTACCAGACTCGGCGGAGGGAGGTATCATCATCGAAGAACGCATGAGAGAACAGCTCTACCAAAAGAGCAATCCCGTCTGGCACGTACATCAAGCCGATAGTGCTTGGTGAAAGTACATGGACCAGCCCAGATCGCAGCTCTGCAGATGTCTTGCAGCGAAACCCCTGCGGCAAAAGCAGACAAGGTCGCTACTGCTCGTGTAGAACGGCCAGTTGGAGAGACAGGTAAGTCTATTTTCGATAGCTGATAAGCCAGGACAATAGTCTGGATGATCCAATTAGAGAGTCTCTGAGATGATATTGGTGATCCCTTTTTTTGCTCGGAGTGTTTAACAAAAAGTCTATTAGTAGTACAAAAAGATTCAGTGCGGGATCTGTAAAAGGCCAAGCAGCGGCGAACATCAAGCATGTGTAAAGCACGTTCTATCGGGGTCGACGGCGACGGAAAGAAAGCCGGTAGAATGATATATTGATTCAGGTGGAACGATGTGGCCACCCTGGGTAAAAAGGAGAAATCCATCCGAAGGACAACTTTTTCCTTATGGAAGTTCAGAAATGGTGGGTATATGCGGAGAACACAAAGCTCACTAGCTCTTTATGCTTATGTAACCGCTACTAGAAAGGCAGTTTTCCGTGACACCGGGCGTAAGTCCGCAGTTGCTAAAGGCTCGAACGGTGGTTTGGTAAGCGCTTGGAGTACTACAGAAAGACTCCACGTCGGCATGGCAGGGCAAATAGATGGATGTAAATTTTGTAGTCCCTTAATGAAGCGCCGAACCAGCGGTTGTGAGAAGACTGATAACCCGTGTATAGTGCCACAATAATGGGATATAGCAGCTGCATAAACTTTGATGGATGACGGTTTAAGTCCCTCATGATGCAAAGGTAAAAGAAATTGTAAGATATTGGTGACTGAAGCCATTGCAGGGGAGAACGAATGGCACTCCGCAAAAGCGGAGAATCTTCTCCATTTAGCCGTACAGGAATGACGAGTGGACGGTCTTAATGCAGATTCGATAATCGCCTGAATTTCTCTGTCAGTAGGCTTCGGTATCACGATATTCGCTGTCGAATTCGAAGTCGGGGCTGCATATGCCGTGTGTTGAGTGAGGTCACCCGTAGCGTGAGGTGTCCCCGGTACCGACTCGATGACGTAAATCAGGGGATTCGCCATGCCGTCAGCTTCAGAGAGAATATATCCGGATGGCGGATCGCTCCTCCTTGTTGTGTTAACAAGTGCGGAAGAGTTGGTAGATGAAGGAACGTTCTTCTGGACAGCAGCAAGAGAGTGGTAAACCATGGTTGTCTCGGCCACCACAGAGTCATTAGTATCCCCGTGGCCCTGTCCTGGGCTATTTTTGTTACCACTCTCGTCAGAAGTGGGATTGGAGGAAATGCATAAAAAGTCATGTTGCTCCAAGGGACCATGAGAGCATCTCCCATCGATCCCGGCCCGACGCCCGCTCTGGAACAGTAAAGGGCACACAGGCTGTTCTGTCGTGTGGCGAACAGGTCCACATCCGGTTAACCCCACAGGCAGAAGAGTTCCTCGCAAAGTTGTTTGTCCAACTCCCATTCGTGGGATGTCGACATCTGTCTGCTTATGTATCTGCTTCGACGTTGTCGGTTCCAGCCAGGTGAACTGTCATAAGCGTGATGTTCCTCAGTATGCACCAGTCCCAAATGTCCATCGATAGGCATGCTAAGACTGGAGATTTTGTGCCCCCCTGCTTGTTGATGTAGAAAACTGCCGCTATTTTGTCTGATGCAATTTGGACAATTTGACGGCATACACAGTCTCGAAAGCCTTGAGGGCACTGAAAATCACCAGAAGTTCTAGGAAGCTGATGTGTTTCCTCGCCTCACGTCGGTTCCAAGTACCTTGGACCCGAAGTCCCAAACATGCCACACCCCATCCCAGGAGGGATGCGTTGGTGTACAGAGTCGTCGTTGGCCGAGGTGGTCGAAAGGGGGTGCCAATCAACAGGTTGTCTGTGATGGTCCACCATGTTAAAGTGTGAAGGACTGCATGCGGGATCTGAATCTGCTTGGTGGCAGGATCTTGTTGCGGCTGAAAAACAGCGTTGAAGAACAGTTGAATGGGTTGCATACGTAACCTGGCATACGGGACAATGGCAATAGCAGCAACCTTATGCCCCAGTAAGTCTCTGAACGGACAAGGCTGGAACTGTTCTGTGTAATCGAATCCGATGAATATGGCTGCATAAAGCATTCTGACGTTCCGGTGGGAGGAAAGCTTTTTCCCGTGTCGAGTCATGCCCCGATGAAATCGATGACCTGCGTGGGAATAAGGGTCGATTTGTCACGGTTAATGCAGAGGCCGAGAGCATCGAGCAAAGCGCAGGTCATTTGTATATCAGACAAGAGAGCTTGTTCGGATTGCGAGATGATCAGTCAGTCGTCTAAGTATGGGTAAACCTGTACTCCGCGAGTCCGCAAGTGTGCGCATACCAGTGCCATACACTTTGTAAAGACTCGAGGGGCTGTGGCCAAGCCAAAGGGTAGGACATTAAACTCGAACAGGTCAGATCCAACAGTAGAACATAGAAAGCGTCTGTGTGAAGCATGTATGGAAATATGAAAATAAGCATCCTTCAAATCCAGTGAGGCGAACCAATCCTCTCTTTTCAATAACGGAAGAATGTTCTGTAAAGTGGTCATCCGGAACTTCCTTGGTTTGATGTACTTGTTAAGAGTTCGTAAGTCCAAGCTCAGATGGAGACCACCGTCCCTTTTCGGGACCATAAAATATCTGGAATAGAATCCATGCAATCCTTCCAAGCAAGACAATTTTCGAATCGCTCCCTTGAGAAGTAGCTGTGAGACTTCATCGCTTAGCACCGATGAAGAAGGTGTGAAGCGAATTGGGCTCCAAGGAGGGATAACATCAAATTCTATCCTATATCCGAACGAGATGATAGATAACACCCACCTATCAAATTTAAAGGACTCCCAAATGGGGAGTCGGCCCTGGAGCCGGTCCCCAAAAGGGAGAAGGGAAGGTGGTGCTGGAATAGAGAGGATAGTTCGTGCAAGCTGTCAACATGGGCGTTTATCGGTATCGAATTGCCTACGGCCTTGGGAAAAATGCTGTTGTGCTTGCTGCATCCGATGCTGCTGTTGTTGGTATTGTTGGGTTCGAGGGTAGTTTTGCTGGCGTGGATAATATGGTTGATTCCGGTAGGACGACCGGGGCCACTGCCACTTACGTTTTTGCGGGAGCTCCACGAGGCATGCGGTTAGGCATGATTCATGAATCACCTTTAACTTTCAGTCAGTCTTCTGGTGGAACAGACTGGTACCATCAAAAGGCATTTCCTCGATTCTGCGCTTCATCTCATCGGGGAGATTACAATTGCGCAGCCACGCATGTCGGCATAGCGAGATGGCGTTGACGAGGGCCCTTGAATCGGTGTCTACATGGTGGCGAGCGGTAGACAGCTGTTGTACCGCCACCTGCATCGCCTCCTTAATAAAAACCCTGGCAAGGTCCGCTTGGTGGTCCGGAAAGGAGGAAGCGACGTTATCCAGTTTCTGCAT
The DNA here is from genome assembly GCF_004798865.1 of Varanus komodoensis. NCBI lineage: Eukaryota > Metazoa > Chordata > Lepidosauria > Squamata > Varanidae > Varanus > Varanus komodoensis. Next base: position 79,698,373 of record NW_025335268.1, read on the forward strand.
GATAAAGTATTGGTAACGTGCCAGTGTCGCTTTGTAGTTCGATATGCGCACGCCGAGTCCAGAGGCCGCATAGATTCGGCACGCAAGCATATCGATTTTCCTCCCTTCCTTGTCCCAAGGAGCGGTATGTCCCCTGGACTCCCTGCCCTGGGAGAATTCAACCACAAGAGAGTTCGGTTTTGGGTGACGGAGCAGGAAGGGAATGTCATCGTCCCAAACTCTATACATAGCCTCATATCTGCGGGAGGTCGCTTGTGGTTGGGCCGGCTGGTCCCAGGGTTGGACCATAACCTGGCGCAGTGTAGTTATAAGTGGCAGAGCTATGGATGCGGACTGCTCTCCCCGAACGACGTCATAGAAGCAATCTATCAAAGGGCCTGGCTGTTGATGGGCTTCGATTTCAAGTGAATGAACCAAGCGGGACATGAGCTCTGTGAACAAGACATGAGGTTCGTCAGGTGAAGCAGGCCCTTGATACGCGACAGCCACATCAGGGGATGTGGAGTCGACCTCCGAGTCCTCGGAGTCTTCCACGTAGTGCGGCCGGTCGTCGTTTGAGGAGGAGGAGGTTTCAGGGGAGGCTGGGCGCCTCGTCTCCATACGCCTGGAGGTGGATGGCACATCCCTCAGGACCGATGGTGATCTCTGCTCACGAGGGAAATAGGGATACGGCTGGTACCCACCCCAGCCGGGGGGAGCACCATATCCCGGAGTCAACCAACTTTCATCTCGACGCTCGGATGAACAGCTGCGACCTCTAGGAGGTAATGGTGAGGCCACATGAGATTCAGTCGGTGGCATGGGTGTTGGTGAGTGTTCCCTCGGTGGGGAGTCTCTGATTTCGCCATCAGAGATGGACTCCCGAAGTGGCTCCTCCTGTTGCTGGGAAGGCACGCTCTCAGCCAGTGGTGTCACCTGCATAACGAGTTGCAGGGCCGGTCCCGAGGGGGTCAGTACCGTGGCAGCCGTCAGTACTGAAAAGCCCGATGAACCTGAGCCTCGTTGTTTTTGGGCGGTCAGGTTTCTTGCTCTTGCGAGTGGGCTTATCCACCTTTTCCTTCCTCAACTTCTTATGGGTGGAAGTTTTATCCAGACTGGTATGCTTGCGCTTCTCCCGTTTCTTAGTCGGGGGAGAAGGCAGCGACTGAGCCCCCACAGAAGCGGCGTCCTCATCCGAAGGACACTGAGGAGGGCCGGCAGAGGTCAAGGAAGGACGCTTTGCCAGAGCGCTCACGGTGGAGGAGGAACACTGAGGAGGCGCGGACGAAGAGGAAGCAGGCTGTAGGAGTAGTTGGTCGGACTGCATTAATGCCTGATCCCATAGGAGCTTTCTGAGACGATTCTCCCTAATTTTCCACACCTGCTTGGTAAACGCCAAGCAATGACCGCACTTGTCGGTCCTATGTCCCTCACCGAGGCAGAGGAGGCACAGATCATGTGGACATGGCCGGCGACATTTTAGATCCACATTCAATACATTTGCGGAATGCCGCTCGCTGCGCCATCGTGGAAAAATGAAGAAAAGAGGACAGTATAGAGGGTAAGATAACATTTGTTTTTGTTTTTATATAGAAAGAATTCAAGAAGAAAACGGACAGAATCGGGGAGAAGAACAAACTTGGAGTAAGAGAAGTTTAAACTTTTTGAGAAAAAGCAACGAAGAGGCACAGATCTAAAGTGAGAGATGAACAGGCACGAGGCACAGCGAACGGCGGTTGCAAAGACTGAGCAAAATGGCGGACACTCCACTCTATTTATACCACAAAGGGGGAGGGGAGCGGAGTTTTTCCACCAAAAACCGTTAGCTTTCTAATCTTCCGGTTTAGGCACTGCGCAGGCGCAGCAACCCATATGTACGATGCACAGAGGCCACGACGAAGAACACCAAATTTAACACACCTGCTCCCCATTCACACCTGAGACCTTGTAACACTAACGAGTCATATGACACCAGGGAGGGAAAATGGATACTAATGCCCAATTTGGACAGTTTCACTTAGGGGTGTACTCACTTTTGTTGCCAGTGGTTTGTTCACTTAGGGGTGTACTCACTTTTGTTGCCAGCAGTTTAGACATTAATGGCTGTGTGTTATTTTGAGGGGACAGCAAATTTACACTGTTATACAAGCTGTATACTCACAGGCTGCTGACGGGGACTGGACGTTATGTTCACATGACTCCAGTTCTCCGTCAGCTTCACTGGCTCCCCATTGAAGTCCGGGCCCAATTCAAGGTGTTGGTAATGACCTATAAAGCCCTAAACGGCTTGGGTCCTGGTTACCTGAAGGAGCGTTTACATCCATATTTGCCCAGTCGCCCCCTGAGATCGGCGGGAGAGGCCCTGCTCCGGGAGCCCTCCGTGAGAGAAATTAGGAGGGTGGCTACTTGGAGAAGGGCTTTCTCAGCGGTGGCGCCTAAGTTATGGAATGCGCTCCCCAGAGAGGTCCGCCTGGCGCCGTCGTTATTTGTTTTTCGGCGCCAGGCTAAGACCTTTTTATTTAAGCAACATTTTAAATGCTAAATACAATTGAATTTTATCTGGCCAGGGCGGCTTATTTTATAATGTGTGTTTTAATTAAGATTATTTTATATGGATATTTTAACTTATTGTTTTATCTATGTTGTAAGCCGCCTCGAGGCTTCGGCGAATGGGGCGGCATAAAAATGTTTTAATAAATAAATAAATAAATAAATAAATACTTACATTGTAGCAAAGTGTCATTTCTTCCGGATTGTCACATGAAAAGATATAATAAAATATTTACAAAATGTGAGGGGTGTACTTGCTTTTGTGATATACTGTAAATCTACTTGTCCTTTAAGAGAGGCTTATTATACATCTCTCTCTCGCATGTGCTTGTGCCATTCTCTTCTAAGGAACAGTTGGTGGTAACACCCTGGAGGTCTTTGACTGTGATGGAACATGTAGAAGCCCCTACCAGGAAGTTATGTTCCTTCCTATCTGTGTTCTGCTAGTAATTGAAGACATTTTATTTCAAACAAGTATTTGATATTATGGTAATTTAATGTCTTTTTAGGTTTGGCTCTCTGTGTTTTATTATTTTTAAACTAGTTTTACATTACTTGTTACTGCTTTTAGGTTGGTGACCATGTATTTATATTTGATTATTTGTATTTTGCTTACCTGCTTTAAAGCACTCCTTCTTGGAAGGAATATACACCAAATAAGTAAATGAAGTGACTGTTAGGATATAAGTAATTAATTTAAATATGTGGAGATCTGAATATCTCAAATGTTAATCTGAAAAAATAATCTACTTAAAGCAACTATTTCCTCCAACAGTTCAGATTTTATTTTACTATTTCCTACAAGCTGATTTTTACTTTCATTTTTGTATATGATGGATGTGTCCCACCTAAAATTAAATGATTGAAAGTTCTAATTTCAATTAGAAATTTATGTTCTTACAACTCCTCAAGATCACTGGATTTTATTTTTTTTTAGAATGCTTACTTTTAGCCAAATTGTGTCCTAGTACATAATCTGCACTGGCTCTTCCTTAACTTTCATGCAAAATTGGGGCACATTTCATACAAACATGTATGAGTGTTTCTCTGGATATACCACCTGTTTCTCGGGCCATACCACTGGACGTGTGAACTCTGATAGCAAGAGTTAATGTCTTTACAGTCCATCTCTTACCCCTGAAAGCAACATAGGATTGCCAAAATTGCTCTGTTATATGATTTAAGACCATGTCTTACATTTCTGCATCTTAGAAATTCTTGTCAGATGTGTTTAGAATTTGGTTTCATTCTTTTTAAAGTAGTATCAGTCATGTGGCTCTCCACATGTGGTCTGGTAAAACTGTTCAACCCTGTACAACATGAACAGAAAGGACATGCAGAAAACTTAACTATGAAAATAGGGGTTCAGAAAAACATCCCATCCAAATTCTTAACATCTCCACAAAATCATAGTAAAGGCTTGCCCAGGGGTGGTGGCGGTTTGGGTTAGTGTTTCATAGGCAAGGTTAAACAGAAATGAAGTAGTTTTTATTTGCTTGCTATAGAATACTTCAGTTCATCTTGCAGGGTTTATTTTATCATGTTCCATCAGATGGGCATTACTGTCATAGAAATAAGTTGCCACTGATTTTAATCAATGTTATTAATGTTTTGCCAGTTTTATTTTTTACTCTGTATTTACTGCTATAAATAAAATCAATAAACCATTACTACCATTATTGTTCTTAGACACCGTGATCACCACTGACACAAAGGTGGAATGCAACATTAACTAACTATAGAGCTAAAGATTACTGTTAGCTATCATAGGATGAAGGGATGGAACTACTTAAAAATGAATTAAATTGCGTGAACATACTTTTGCATTTCAAAAAGGCTTTGATTTTTTTACAGTACTTTAGCCAAGTACTGTAAAATTTTTTACAGATTACAGTACTTTAGCCAAGGGAAATGGCTACCTCAAATCATTACATTCAGTCTAAATTAAAATCTCATGCACTTATCTATATTTTATTTTCAGCCATATCAGTTTTCAGAGTTTTTTATATTACATGTAGTAACTCTTTATTAATACTGACATGAAAAGAACAACTGACTTCAAAAATGTACTTTCTCAAATTTAGACTCTACTTGACATGTAGACTTAGTTGTATTTACCACAGACCTACTGAAAGCCTGTTTTGAGATTTATACAAACACTAGGTTTAAAGAGATTATTTTTAAGTTCAGAACTCTGAAGTGCCAGAAATGACTTCCTATGGTATGCAGTGGCACTGGAGCCATTAAAACACTGTGGACTAGTGGATTTAATATACTTATTTGCAATGCCAACCTATAGATGTGCAACCTATAGGCCTTCTCAATTCACTTCCAGTTTCTGAGATAAGCACAGGCATTATCTATATCAACACAATTATTTATTGTTCCTAAAAATTGATTTCACTGAATACAAACTAGAAGCCATCCAGAAGTCATTTATAACTGACCCAAAAATTTCCAGAGGTAGAAAAACTAAGTTATTTCCACAGAATCAAGTATTTTGACAGAATCAATTACTTTCTCCCCAACTATTAACTCCACTTTCTCTACCGCCCCAAGTACTATTATGTTAAAAATAGCCACTTCCATTTCCTCTATTTCCCTTGTAGTTCCTAAGCTCCAGAAGTGTTTATTCAGCGTATCAACTTCCTATGTTTGAAGAATGTACTTCAGTCCTGAATACCATAAAAACATTTATCTGAAAAAGCTTCTATTATTTACTGTACCCCAAACTGAAAGAACTGAAGCTAACCACTTACACAAAACTCCTTCTAGTAGCTACTGTGTAAAGCTCATTTACTTGACTTTGATCTATTGACTTTTTTAAAAAATATATTTTGTATTGAGCTGGCAATTCAAGCTAGAACTAGGGTCCAATTTTCACATTTTGGTAAAAACGATTTTATAAAACCCAACAAATCAGTATGACTGACCTGGCTTGTGCATTTAGCTAATCCCTGTGGATGCTTGGAAAAGGCAGTCAGTGAAACATTTTTACCATTACGATTGAACTACTCATAGTTTAATAACAAACTAAACAGACTTATTCTGTAATGCAGACAGACAAAATTTAATGACACCACACTCTTTAGTTGCAGCATTACAGATCATACTTGATTATTCCTCAGGAGCATCTAAACTATTGATAAAGTATTATAAAATATATAATAAAAAGTAATATTTTTACATACACTGCTATTTTGCAATTTCATTTAGAATTTATTAGAAAAGATAATTTTACATCTTCTTATAATTACATGCACAAAACATAAAATGGCAGTTCTCCTGCCTACATACCCCTCCACAGCTATTGCCCAGTACAATTGCACCAATAATATCATCCCTGGGCATACTACTAAACCAGCTAGCTCACCACAGTAAGTTACAACTTTCAACAATGACCCTTCCACGCAAACCCATGGTGGCAGTTCATACACAAAAATAAACCATGGTGGAAACCACACAGGCAAGCCTGGTCATTATATATGAACCCAGCATCCATGCTGAAGCACAATAAATTTGAGTTGTTATGAAACCATGTGGAGAAACGATGGTTCCCATGAAAGTTGATGAAAGTTCCCATGTTCTGCCATGGCTTTTTTGCAGTCTGAACTCAGTGACAGTGTTTCTAATTAGTTTTTGTGTTTCTGCCATAGAGTTTGGCAGTGTCTGCAACTGCTGCAGACCCTCTTTTCCATGCTTGTTGCTGGACAAATCTGCCCAGAAACTGCTGAGCTGCCAGCAGCAGCACAGCAATTGGCTGTTCATGCCCCCTTTCTTCCCCGCTTTCCAATGTCCAGACACAGCAAGCAGATCTCACCAGCAGTGGGGCACTGCACTGTGCCACCTTCAGCAGCAGCGACCATGTACCTGGCACTTCTCTCTGGTCACTGTACTGGCACCTGTAAGTGCACTGCCTCTGCACAACTCAGAAAAGTCTCCCTCTCTCCTCCCAGAAATGCTGTTTTTATGCAAGGAGCAGTGAGCAGAACATTAACAGGGAAAGCAACTCAAGGAAACCATGTCTCCCACTCTGCCCCCCACCCATTCATCCATTTCCTTCTTGTCCCCAACAATCTTCAGGACTCAGCAAGCCCTGCTATCCCCTCTTCCTCCATATACCTGCAGGACAAACAGCCTGGCAGAAACCTTCTCAGCCAAATGCCCATATGGGCATCCTTGGGAAAGTTCACCTATGGCAGGACATACACCCTCCATCTATGGCATGGATGCCTGTGCCGCTGTCCTCCATATAGCAGGCTGCAGGGCGGAGGCAACCATATGGCTGCATGTGCAAGTCCTGCACACAGGAAAGCATGAGCAAATGCACAGGAAAAGAGAGGGAAGTGGGTGTATTTATTTGCACAGTGGCACCAAAGTGTGACAGCAGTGAGGAGTGCTCCTGTAGCACTACTCCAAAGCAACAGCACTACTCTAGTGAGTAGTCAGTTGCTTCACAGAACAGCCACAAAAGCAAAGAAGATAGCCAGCTGCAGACACACCCAAGGAAGCATATGGGCCCATGAGGGAAAGGCAGGTAATGCAGGCAGTAGCAGAGCATGCTGCTATTGATTCCATGCCACAGGAGCTGATGGGATACTATGCACCATTTGGAGGAAAGATGGGGAAGTATGGAAACCACTCATTCATGGAAACCAAGTGCCTGTCTCAACCCTGGATGCAAGGCTAAATACCATGCTGTGCAATTACCACATGCCATGGCTTAGCATTACGTGTGAATGTACTCATGAACTTTTATTTCGCACAGTGCGCAGGCTCTGATAAAAGAAAATCTTTTAAGACATTCAAGAGTAACAAGTCTTCCATTTTTATTGTATTTCCATTCTATTCCGCCAGGATGAATTTTTACAGTATTTTATTTGTTACATTTCTATTTTGACCCTTACCTCAAGGGTTTGTAAGTGGTGCACCTAAAGTCCCAGACAATCTGCATTCTATTACAGGCCTGCTCAGCTTCAGAGATAGAACTATATCAGCTGTTATGAGAGTCTTAAGACCTACCAGTATGAAGAACTACTATCACTACTACTACTACTTTTACAGAGTACTGCATCTCAGAGTACTATATAAAATATCTGCTGATGCTCATAAATACATCAGCCAAATCTCACTCGGCTAAACCACATTCACTCGCACAGTACTGAGATCAAGAATAGTTTTATCTAGGATATTTGAACTATTATCAGTGTACTTAATTCTCTCATATTTCAATATTAAACTGGCTTAGCTATAGCTTCTCAAAGTCAGCCATAACAAGCTTCAGACTAATCTTTGGTAAAATAATTATTCTCCCTAATGTCCATTAATGTATGGGTGGAACTCCAGTGGAATTATATCTGTTCGATCTTCACATAAAGCCTAGAAAAGGATGAGATATATGGAATACTGGCTGTAAAACTAAAAAGCAGACCAGCAGTTTTAGTGATGCAGGAAGGGAGGGAGAACAGATTTCATATACAGTGGTACCTCGGTTCACGAACTTAATTCATTCCACGATTCTGGTCACGAACCAAATTTGTCACGAACCGAGTCAAATTTGCCCATAAGGTTCAATGTAAATAAGGTTAATCCATTCTGTAATTTTTTTAACCAGAAAAATATGAAACAAAGTACAGTACAGTACGAAGAGAGAGCACACTAACCTTGCTTGAGGCAATTTCTGGAGTGGAGGACAGGAAAGTGGGGTGGGGGGAGGTTATTGTTTGGAGGGAAAGTCCCCCTCCATAATGATATCTGGGAGATCTCCTTCAGGGGTTTCCTCTCTTCTTTGTCTCTTAGCTGCAGGGTCGATTTTGGCAAAAAAATCTATCTAATGCCACTTGTTTTTTCCTGCGCTGCATAACCCTCTGGATATGAGAGACCATGTTGTCATTCATCAGATTCAACACTCTGTTCGTTACAGTTATGTTGGGGTGGTGCTTCTCAAAGAAGTCCCGGCACTCATTCCATTCTTCCATAATGGATTTTATCATACCACTGCTAACCTCCTCATCTTCCTCTTCCTCAATGGAATGCTCCTCAACAAGTGCCTTCTGCTGCTCACTCTGGAGTTCAGCAAGTTCTTCCACTGTCAGCTCCTCCTTATGGTCCTCAACAAGTTCCTCTGTGTCTGCACCACTGACGTCCACACCCATTCTCTTGCCCATGGACACAATCTCCTCCACTACCTCTGCATCAGACCCTTCAAAGTCACATTCAGTGACACATTCTGGCCACAGTTTCCTCCAGGCTGAGTTTAAGGTCCAGTACGTGACATCTTCCCAGGCTTTGTCAATGAGGTTGATGCAGAGGAGAACATTGAAATGTTTCTTCCAGAACTCTTTCAGAGTCAAGGACATCTCTTCAGTGAAATTAAAACACCTGGTAAAGAGTACCTTTGTGTACAGCTTCTTGAAGTTGCAGATCACTTGCTGGTCCATAGGCTGCAGAAAAGGCGTTGGGGTGAGGAACTTGACTTTTATGAAGTCATATTCAGCGTCCATATCATCCACCAAGGCTGGAGGGTGTGCCAGGGCATTGTCCCTCAGAAGAAGGCACCTTTCAGGCAGTTGTCAACTGCCTGAAAGGCAGAAAGATATTTCTTAATGGTGGTGCGAACAACTTGTGCAGCCGTTCCATGAACAATTGTCTTATGACCCCAGCTTTCGCACTGGCCCTCCACATGACAGGCAGTCTGGCCTTGTTCACATTCTGTTCCTTGAATGCACGAGGGGTCTGGGAATGGTGCACCAGTAGTGGCTTAATCTTCAGATCAGCACTTGTGTTCGCACACAGCAAAAGGGTCAATCTGTCCTTCATGAGCTTGTGCCCCGGCAGTGCCTTTTCCTCCTGTGTGATATAGGTTCTGTTTGGCATCTTCATCCAGAAGAGCCCTGTTTCATCACAGTTGAACACTTGCTGAGCGACGTATCCTTCTGCCTTCATGAATTCCATGAATTCTTTGTTGTAGGCTTCTGCAGCAACCTTGTCAGAACTGGAAGCCTCACCATGTCTTATCACACTTCTCTTGCGGAATTTATCAAACCACCCTCTACTGGCTTTAAATTCATCATTTGTTGCACTTGTAGAGGGTTTTTTTTTTTTTTTTTGGCAGTAAATCACTGTGCAATTTCCTGGCTTTTTCACAGATCATAGCTTCACTAACACTATCACCTACCAGCTGTTTCTCATTCAACCACACTAACAAAAGTTTTTCCACCTCTTCCAGCACTTGTGCCCTCAGCTTGGTTAACCTCGTTACTCCTTTGTCACATCAGCTCCTTTGATTGCATCTTTAAACTTCAAAATAGTGGAAATTGTCGACTTTGCCATCTTGTACTCTGAAGCCAGATCAGTCACACGAATACCACACTTATACTTTTCTAAAATTTCCTTCTTCAATTCAATGGTTATTTTCATAAAAACCTTCTTCTTACCATTCTTGCACTACACGTTCTTGTCACCTTCATTACTGTTCTGCACATTCTGGTTACGTTCATTACCGCTCTGCACTTTCCTTTTACCACCATGCTTGTTCTACACTTTCTTTGGAGCCATGCTAGATTGAATAATACTGCACAGTACTGTATGTACTAAAAAGCACATGAAAATGCTTCACAGCAAGTGCGCACAGGTCTGTCTGCGACCACGAGTGGGGGAGATGGCCACAATCATATTCGTGCAGGGAAGATGGCTGCAATCATGTTCATCACCTGATGTAAAGTTTGCGAACGGAAGCAAAATTTTGCCGGACTGTTTGCAAACCAAATTGTTTGCGAACAGAAGCATTCATGAACTGAGATATTACAGTGGTACCTTGACAAACTTAATCCGTTCCACAACTCTGGTCGTGACCCAAATTGGTTGTTACCCAACCAATTTCCCCATAAGGTTCAATGTAAATAAGGTTAATCTGTTCTGTAACGATTTTTTAATCACACAAATTTGAAACAAAGTGACAAAGAACAACAAAGATCGAGGCCATCCCCCCCCCCCGAGCATGATCGCTGCCATCTCCCCCAGAGCACAACTGTGATTACGTCCGTCTTCCCTGCATGAGCGTGACTGCGATCGCGGCCATAGATGGGTGCGATTGTGGTCAACTCGTGAAGGGAAGACAGGTGCGATCACTATCGTCACCCAATGCAGAGTTCGTGACCTGAGGCAAAATTTTTCTGAAATTTCTGTTCACGACACAATTTGGTCATGAACTGAGGCGTTCGTGAGCCGAGGTACCACTGTACTGTAATAGCCTGATTCACATATCACAACGATCCAGGTTTTCTTAAAGACTGGATTGCTGTGATTGCATGAGAGAAAGTGTTCTGACTTCATAGCCTGGTAACTCCTACTACAAGTGGGACGCACAACCAGGGCATCCTGTCCCGGGATTGTTTTGCATTGTTTCACCAAGCATTACCTCCTAGTCTCATTCTCTTTCAAACGGATCTTAAGAGTATTTAAGCTTACATACCTAGGCAAAAACAAAACAATTTCCTTGAACACACAGTTTTTTTATAATCTGCAAGTAGCCTAAAAGTAATTATTTTCTGGGTGGGACAAAATTAAATGCCAGGCTGAAAATGTCATAACAGCTGAATATTTTAACTGGATACACCCTTGTACCAATATGTCTATGTCACATCAACTATGAAATCCAGAGATTTAGAACATTTGGTTTCAGCATTTAAATCATTTTGCAGAAAAATACATAACAAAATAATATGCAGAAAACGTAATAAAGTTTTATTACATAAAATTGCACTGTATCACCTTCTCACAAGCATGATGAAGCATATACAGCTAGGAGTCTTAACTATAAAAATAATCATTTTTGGGCATGAGATACAGAAAACTGCCTGTATGATAGCATCTAACCAATTAATTCTGAAAATGAGAAATTCTCTCATATAGCATTCAAGTACAGATAATGTCTCATGAAAGTAAACAAAAAATGTTAACTTAATTCTTGTGCTTTCTTGGAATTCTTTACTCACATCAATGTGGCTTCTTGACTGAGGGTTGATTCACTACGTTGCATCCAGTGCAGTGTTCTGAGGGAAACAGTCCCATCAGCAGAAATTGGATGCAACAATTCCCCCTTCCCTGCACAAGCCCACAAAATCTGCTCTAGAGGCTCGAAAATGCTCTAGTAGAAGTATTTGGGTGAGAAAGAGGGCTCAAATAGTGGGGAAGAGAGAAGAAGAAATTCTGCCACATTAGTGTACATCCCTTAGGATGATGCTAAATTTAATCCCATGAAACCTAAGTAAACCTTGTGAATTTGATCAACAGTCATCCAGCAGTTATTCCATCTCAGCTTGAAAGCAATCTTCTAAGCAGCAGATAGATCTTGTATAGAAGAGATATCGTGAATTCACTCCATAGGTTGGAATGAATAAAAGCTCAAAAGCCACACACAAGAAGGTTTCAAGAGGGGGAACAGAGGTCAAAATTTCCTGCCAAACACTATCTACCTGAAAATAATTTTAAGTGTTCAGTAGGATTTACTCTTAAGTAATCACAGGATTGGAATCTGCGCATCATAACCTCCTAAGGATTGCCCAAACAGTATTTTCCTCACCAGATATACAATTCAAATAGGAATAATGGGGACGACCAGTTTCAGAAAAAGGAGGCAGAACTTAATGTAGTACTGAATTTAGTTTTGTGTCACTTGTCTGAGCAAGACAGGATTTCAGTTAAACACCATAAGTCCATGATTGTGCCCTAATAAGCACAGGTTATCAAAAATGGCTGCGGCAACCAAATAGTTAATTAATTTAGCAAAATTACCTTTTCCAAGTACATAAGAGTATTCTAAGGCCTTAATGAAGGACAACTATATCTAATTTGGAAAGGGAAACAGTATGCATATAACAACATGGTAAGTAGGAATATTCTGTTATTCTTCCTAAAGAAACAAGTGCAAACATACTTCTCATTCCATAACACATAAATACCACATTCAAGTTTTTTATGCACAGCAACATTGCTTGAATACTGCAAAGTACAGGTCTGTCATGTTTGCCAAATATAGAACACAAAAACGCACCCTGAAACAATATAATTGCATTCCTTGTTCCATAAAAATGGATACAAATCCCCAGATATGTTTGCATAGACCCGACTTAATAAAATAATATTCAAGTAATAGGCAATGAATCTTAAAAATCAGCATTAAGGTAAAAAAAAAGTTGTCTTTTACTGTAAATATAATTAAACATAACATGAAAATCCTACTATATTATGAACCAAATAATATTATGCAAGGCATAATACATTCTGTAAATAGCTAAACTAATACCATCATCATAGATAATCAAAAATAAAAGAAGAAACATGAGACATGTATTTTCAATCATAAAATCATGAAAAGAGATACCACAGAGCTTTTTCAAGCCCAAGAATGTGCTTTTTTAAAAGCATACATTTGAGTCTACTTAATATATAATCTATGAATTCACAATCCAGCATTTTGGAAGCTCCTATTTATGGAAAAGCAAATGTGTTTCCATGGGCAGGACACATTTTCCATGGAACCAGAGTTGCAGACACTTTGCAATTTATGAACCAGTTTAAAAACTACCCTTAGATTTCATAATGTCTCATCTTGACAGCAGGCATTAAGTTTTCTTTATATAAATATAGTCCATACATTTATAAATCCTCTGAGAAATACATAATATGATTTCAGAATAGTACCTGCAGAACAAAACCTATTAGGAATAATTTTGCAATTTGCAAGGCTTGCTGACATTTGTAAAAGCTACTTATACGATCTACATAGCGTATACAGAATAGGTAAATGGATGATATAAACCAGACATTAAGAAAAATAATTACAAATGCTAGAGCATGTAACCAAATGTGTTAGTACTGAAGCAAATGCAGATTTGCAAATCTGATCAGTAGGACATGGTTTACCTACATAAAGCCCTAAGAATTATAGTGACTAGTCAGTGCTGCATCTGTTTCACCATTCTGCCTTCAAGAGGCAACAAGAAGCCAATGCTCACAAAAATGACCCTATCAGGTTATAGCATTCTGCCATCTCTGAACATCACGTTAAGAGACTGCATCATGTTACAACATCAGAAGTAATGGTGCCATTTGTTCCTGAATAATCCATTTCAAAGAATAACATCAGGAAACTATTCTGCAGTTTCTGAAAGCCAGGTGGCTATCTACCAGCTTCATCCGGTTCACCAGATACAGCCTCTCCTTAACATGGAAAAGCTTGGCCATGGTGGTACGTGAACTAGGTATCCTCAGGACTGAATTCCTTAAGTGTGCTTTATGTGGAGCTGCCCGTCAGACTGGTCCAAAAACTGGAGCTAGTACAAAATGCAGCATCTTGGCTGGTAAGAATATACAAGAGCCCATGCTGGATCAGAGCAATGATTAATCTATTCAGCATTTCATTTACACAATGGCACTCAAGGATCTCTCAAGCAGGAGGTATACAGCTGGCCCCTCCTTCCCAATAACAGGTATACACAGGGATACTACTTCTGAGAGCAGAGGTAGCACATAGTCATTAAGACTAATGGCACCAATAACCTTCCTCCATGTCAGTGTCCAATGTCCTTTTAAACCCCATCCTGTATTAAAATGAACCCAACAGATGACACTTCTGGGGTTACTGCAGACCTCAGGTGATAAAAGTATGAAATTCTTTTTTTTAAAAGTCTTCATTCTGACAGGACTTTTTTTCACAAGGGGTAGCAATCAGGATATGACTGGTTTTCAACTATCAGCAAGCAAAATTAATTTATGTTTTAATTCTCCCAGAGGCTATGTAAACTGAAATACTGCGGTAACAGTTACAGGCCCATTGATATTTCCCTGCATAACAATACTGGCCTCCTAACTTTAAAAATCATAGTACAATTTTCCCCTTACAGATTTTCATTCTGTTTGCTTGAGGTTTTAGCTGAGAATTTTAGTTTTAAAATGTGACCAAGATGCTCATTTTCCAAGCTTGGAGGATCTCTTTGAAGCTCATCACCTTTTTTTTTTTTTTTAATCACCCTAAACAGACGTTGTCATCAGAAATCCTGTTGGCAGGAGCTGCCCCTTTACAGTATTCAGCTCTGCAAATTGCACTAGCTATGTATTTGCTACCTGGCCATGCCAAAGGGTTTGGTACTAGTGTCTAAAGCCCTAACAACTTGAGAATGGCTACTTCAAAGAGCACCTTATTAACATGTCCAGTTACTGAAATCACTGGACACCATGGTATCTTGGTAGCTCATCATGAACAGATGGCCTGACTGGATTACTCCTGGAAATGAGTCTTTAGTGGGGCAACTGCTTTCTATAGTTGGTATTGGTATTGTTTCAATACTGCAATTTATTCTTTTTTATCTTTTTACTTTTCACAGCTCCAGAATCTGTTTAGATACGGAGTAACATATAAATGTTGTACATAAAATATGAAGCGCTTAGAAAAGATTGTGCTTTAAATAGAACAGATAGTATAAAGTTTTTTAGCTTTAAAAACATGTATAATACATAAATTCCTTCTTTATTGGTCCTTTTAAATGCATAAATGCATAAATGCATTTAGAACTTTAAAGACCCGAAGACTCAAAGAATGCTCAGACAGACTGTTTGTGTTCAGTAATTATTTATCCACCTTCTCACATTTTATAGTAGTTCATCACTTAAGATACAATAATCTGTTTCAGTCTAATTTCTGCATCAAAAATCTCAGCGGAGAAAAATCAGAATGCCTTCATTTTTAACAAATACCGCATTGGAATTCTTCTGCATCTATACTCAAAATTGTATTCTGTTGACTGAGTGGGATTGATTTTAATCAAAGTATTCAAAGGATTTCAGTATAAGAGTATTTAAAAACTAAATATTAGATGGTACAACAACATAAATGCACTATTAGACTGCAAACCAGCTCTATTTCAGTTGATAAGAATTATGTTGACATCCAATTATAGTCCCAGACATGCAAAAGTCTAACTTCTATTGAAATTCTTAAATCTAGGCAAAATTACACACATTACAGTGCATACCAGTCACTGCCAGCTTCTCTATGTTGTCACAAAATATCCAAGGTAATTTTGGAAGAGAAAGTCATACACATCAAATTAATCACCACTTTCACAAGTTCTCCAACCAGTTTCATGCCTGAATTATATGTGGGAACTTGAAAAGCATCCTGACACAGAATAAAGGCATAAATAATTCCAAAACATTTTGGAGCTACAACCATAAATGAAAACAGAAGTTGCATTTGATATTTTCCATCATATTGTCCACAGGTATACAGCTGCATCAAGGAGGCATACATCACCATATGTTCCCCAATCAGGGCATTCAAACTTCAGGTGTGCAGTCAACTTTTTCACTAAAATCCTGAAAAATACCAATAGGAGCCTGTTGCAAAAATAATTCCAGTTCCCGGAAATTTCATTTGAGATGTAAACGGCGCACACAGTCTTTTCACCTCCGGTTACTCCAAGTCCTTTTCATTTCAGCAGTACAGTTTAGAATAGATGGATGGAATGGATTTTTGTTGCTGTTGGTAAATGAGTGGCAGTCTGAAATCCTTGCTCGTCTTTTGCAAATGACCCAGTTAACACCAAATTTAGGATGGCAGACAGCTCCAAAAGGATGCTTCCAACCTGGGGGAATAGGCATTAAAATAGCAAATGCAGTTCAACATGACTTTACAGGTTAGCTGATCATGTCTAAAGGGAAAGCCAGAAAGGATCTTGGGCTTTACCTTGTGGAAAACACTCACCCAGTGTATGGCTGCTACGAAAAGAACAAATCCAATAGTGGAAATCATTACAAAAGAAACTGAAAATAAAATACCTTATGAGGCAATATGAGGTGACACACCTCTATGGTGTTTTACTTGAAACTGGGCAAAGGAATCTTACATTAGTGGAAGGTTCTTCTCCCTATTTCACACAATCTGCTGCCACCACTGAAGCATTCTACAACATAGCTCACATTGCTTAGGATGACTTTCTAATGCTGGAGAGAGGTTTTTATTAAAAATTAATCCAGTTTGTAAGCAGGAAGGAAAATCATAATTTTCCTGGACTCGTCACTTAGAAGCCTCATCTGATCTTTTGTACAAATCTAAATTGTTCAATATGAAGAAAAAGAATGCATTGCTATTTGCACAATGTTAGCATGCAAAAAGCTAGTTATACAAGTTAATTAAGTGACTTAGGGCATAATCCATGGCTGGCTGGGGAATGCTGGCAGTCTAAACATTTTTGTCTAAACATGCATAGGATTTCAGCCTATGCTACAGTATGCTTTCATACCTTTAAAAGAACATTCCCATAAATCTCATATTTAAAAGCAAGAATTTTAATGCTGTAATGCCAACTAATGACAATGGGTCAGCATATTACTCTGAATTATCTGCTGACTTCAGAGTTATGATGAATTCATTTTGTATCCTTTAAATCCTTTCCTGCCTGTTTTGTATATGCTGACAGTGCATCCCACAGAATTACATACATCTTGTGAAAATCGGTAAAAGATACCTAAGACATTCATAACCCAATTTACAAGAGGGGTGTGTTATTCCACCAATAAAGCTATGTCATGGTTAGTTTATTGACAAACCTGTGCCAGTATTTTTAATTAAGAGTTACACTAATATCATCTTTATATTAGCATGTAGAAGAATTCTACATGCCAACTGCCTTAAGGTGATGAAGGACAGAAATGTTACCCATCACTGTATTGCAGATGATCAGGCTGTCAAGTAATGGGCAGTCAATTTTGTAGAAGTGTAGCTGTTAAATGACAAATGCAAAAACAGACTTGAAACTATGGGATCAAACGCCTAGTGACCTCATCAAGCTAAACCAGGGGTTAAGGATCAGCATGAAGGCCTTAGTGCCCCATGGCTCATTTATCTCACCTACAAAGAGAAACAAAATAAATGTACAAAATGAATACACACACACGTATGTGTTTATTTACAAATTTCATCTTATCTCCATTAACAATTCATGTTATCATCACAATATTTTAAAGAGTATAACTATGTTTGTAGAGTAAATCAATGTACCAGAATATCCATGTAGAAATTCTGTGAGCTCCTGTGAGGGCATACTGTTTAAAATAAGTTACAAGCTACAAAGTCATACTGGACAGAATCCATAATATTGCATAAATTCAACTATTTATGCACAACCACAGGAAGTAAGGAGTATGTTTCTCAAGTACCTGCTACCTATGCAAACTACTTTTTAAACTACAGGGGCATTCAAAAAGTCTGTGATAAGGCAAGGTCTGCTGTTCAGTCATCGGGCATGCCAAAAGTAACTCTTTTGGATCCCAGCTGCAGATACATTAAAGTGAACTATACAGTATGGAAGAAGGGATCACACATGGACTTCTTTGAATATTATTGGAAGCCTGGATAGGCCTTTTCCCGAATTATTGTTTCTTTTTAAAGGAACAGGAATCGCATGCATTTTACTTTTTTCTTTAACAAAAACACAACTTAAACATTTCTTATTTAACATTCCATACATATTTCTGGTAAGGTAGTTTTGGCTGATATTCAAGCTTCCCATTTATGAAACTACAGTTCAGGATGGGAAATTACAGAGTATTTATTTCAGAGAACTTCACAATGCAGAAAAGTGTTTCTCCTTGTTTTCTTAGAAAAATGAATGGAACATGGTCCAGTAACAGCTACACCACTCACCAAAAGAAAAAGGTTCAATATAATAGTAATAAGGTAAGCTCCTATTGCCATTTCATATAAAAATGAAAATTAAGCTGTGACATCAATGAGCACCCAACTTTTAAAAGAATAAGGGTCTTACACTAAGTCACATGTGGGAAGCCCACAGGCCATAAGCCACACGTGGCTCTTAAACATCTTCACCCACGGCACATGCTGAATTGCCTCCAGTCTCCCCCAAATCCCCTATCTTAAATTACTTTCTGGTTAGGCCAAACACCTATTGGACTGGTTGCCCACAGTGTAATTTAGCTGGGGATAGCAGGAATGCCTCTCCCCATGCATACCCTACCAATGCCAATCCTGCTTTGATCTATCAGCTGTGTATGCACAACTTGTGTATAATTCAGTGAGGCAGAATGGACATAGGGAACACTCTCCTCCACAGCTTAATCATATCCCATCAAGCCTGCAAATAGCTGTTTCATGGTAGGGTGTAACTCAAGGAGGACATAATTGACCCTCCCTTCATACATCCTTCCCATGAAGGAGTGTATAAGTAAATGAGAGTATATTTGCATGTGATGGAGGACGCCAGTCCTGATCCCACCTACCAGTCCAGGCCCCAACTCCAGGCACAGGGCACTCAACCACCCATCTATTAACTCATATGGTCTTTGCCATCAGAAAGCTTCCCTAAGTTACAATAAAGAGAACTAAGAAGGAAGCACAACAGAAAAGGGCTAGGAAAACTGAGGCAGGGCAAAGAGGAGAAGAATATACAATTATTGTATTTACATATACTCAGACTGTGTTATTGGACTATATCAAATTAATCTTCTTTTCATTGAGAAAGTAGATTTTGGGATACAGACTTGGAAGAAAGAAAGAAAGAAAGAAAGAAAGAAAGAAAGAAAGAAAGAAAG
>NW_025335268.1:79717612-79733273 GCF_004798865.1 Varanus komodoensis
TAAATTTGCACAACTTATTTGCTATTTTGCTTTTCACCCTCTTAAACTTGCATATAATTCCACCTCCATTTATTTCCTTCCACTTATTTTTATAATTGGCAATAGAAATTTGTGCAACAACAAGAAGGAGCTATGAAGCTAGGGCAATAACTCCCCTTTCTGAACTTGCTAGAGACTTGAGAAGGTGCTGAAAGAGGAAAGGATACTGACAAGTGTCAGTTCAACACTAAATAGTGAGTATTGCATTGCCAAATGTGAGATACTTCATGAAGCCTCCCCCTGACAGTTTTTTGCATGTTACTTACTTCACTTTGTGTTCCTGTTGCTCCTGGAATAAACATATGAGGAAATGAGCAAGGCAAGACTACAAATTCAATTGTCACAATTTGTTACCATTAAAAAGAAACATAATTGTATATTTAACCAACTCACTATCATTCAGGTCACAACTGGCAAGGGGAAATGGAACAAATCCACCAAGGCCAAAATAGTAAAATCTGTTGAGTTTTAACCCTCCCCTCCGCAACAAACAAACAAACCAGAATTCTTATACATTTCCACTCTTGATATTTTGTTGTAGATGTGAATTATCAATTCTACAAGATATTGTTTCCTTTTCAAAAAGAATACTAAGGATTAACTTTCTAAGCACACACCTTGTGATAGCTTCAATAGGCAAGGATTTCACTCTGCTTATAGAATCTCTCATTGTGGTTTCTGCAATTAAACTTCAAGGGTATCATCCTGTGCAGAGTATGTGGCTTTGGTAAACTAGAAAGTCAATGGTAACACTAAAAGGAACGGAAAATTCAGCTACTTTTGAAGTCACCACCACTTTTTCTATAGAGGTTACATTACAACTGCAGGAACACTGGTCAAAGACATTCTCACCATCATTTCTATCAATATCCCACCTTTTTTCTGCAAGGTGGGACTTTTCCAAGAAGAGAAGAATATTCCTCTTCTCCATTTTATCCTTACAACAATTCTGTGAGGTAGGTTAGGGCAAGAGTCAATGACTGGTCCAAATTCACCTGGTAAGCTTCATAGCTGAATGTGGATGTCCCTTTATCTGATACTGTATCTGCTGCAAAAATAATTTGAAGTTGGCTAGGTTGTGGGACAGTAGTTTGCCCAAGATCATATTACAAACTTTATCTCTGAGTGCAGGAATTGATACTGATGTCTAATTCTATCTACACTGGATTTTTTTTAATGTGGATCCTTATGTATCCAAAACTGAACAAGAGTACCAAAGCTTATAGTGTACAACACATCTTTAGAAAAGAAATGGGGGTATCCCACAAACAATCCAATCATAACTGAACATGTTCAGTGGCTGATGACTGGAAGCTGGAACAAGAAATGGGAAAATAAAATGGAAGAGAGCAAGCTGACTTGCTGGAACTCTGAACTCTGGTTCAATATTTCAACAATTTGTTGTAGTTCCCACATACTAACTATAAAATCAGAAATGTTGGTAGATCCATTTTGCTTGAAAAATTATTTCAACTTATTTTAAGATATATTTGTTATGCTCAACTAAGAAAAGAAAATAACAGAGAATTTTCTTTTTAAAGTTGAGGGTAAAGGGAAGGAGGAGAACAAGAAACAGAACTGTAAAAATGCCAGACTCCTACACTTCCAAGTTCTTGAGGAGCTGTGGCAGAAGGTTACTGACTGGACTGGTTCATCCAGTTGTGGGATTTATATTGTTATGTTTTAGAAATCTGAATAAATAGATATTGCAATGCTGTTACTTGACATGCTGTGACAAGCTTTAGCCTTGAACAATGCCTGATGTAAAACATGCATTCACTATTCCATGGGAGTGAACCAGGGTGTGAAACCTCTTATCAGGATAGTAATATATCTTAAGCAAACCTTAGGAGAAAGGAGAAAAAGGGAATTAAATCAGTCTAAACACAGATGTTGTAGGAAAGCTGAAGCTGACTTGATAAACTGGTGATGCAAATGTTTGTTTTAGTAGCATGAATGTTAATAATGACTGATGAGGTAGTTTGTAATTGATTAACCAGGACTGACAGAAATTCAAGCTATCTTCACCTCAAGACAAATGCTATTTTAATGAAAGAGTGTTTTATTTCCCATTACATTCCATGTATTAAAATAGAAAAACCTTGGGAAACACATAGCTATCATTGCTTGCAGTACTTCCTGTGGCATTGCCTTCCTTTTAATATTGTATAAATCATCCTTCCCCAATCTCAGGCTGAATCACATTGTATTAGCCCTGTCAGAAATCACAAACTAATAACCTAATTTTTCTTACTCTTGTTGGTCTGAAGTGTTGTTTGGACTCAGTGGTGGCATTTCTGTATGGTACCTTTATATTCCTGAAAACACAGAGCAAGGCAATGGTCTGTTCTAAGGCCTCCATCCTGCATTTTGGCTTCTCCAGTCACCCGGACCTGGAATCTCCATTTTACCATTGTTGGTATGGAAGGAGTCCAGCGGTAAGAGTGGATGCTGAATTGGTCACTCAGCCCTCTGATCCCAACTACCCTCAGCTCCCTAGCAACATATGCATTACCACCTGCTTTGCTTCCATTGGCTGAGTGATGCCTGTTTCCCTGTCTACTTTCAGAAATGATGAGCAAGTGGGCAGATGCATGGAAGCAGAATCACATCAAAACTGCTTACTATGAATTAATTTTAAAAAATGGGGTGGGGGTGGAGTGGCTAGGAAGTGTTGCAGAGATGCAGTTACATGTGGGAAGAGGGAGAACCAACCACAAAACCTAAGTGAGGCATCAAGGTGAAGCTGCTGAGGTCTGCAGGGACCAATTCTGTAAGGAAGGAGATTTTACTTGCAGGAGCTGCCAGGGTACATGGTGGGAGAAAAAAGATGGAGAGGACAGCACAGAAACTGTGTTGCTCAGGGAACAATGTGATCATCTGACTGGCAATTTTTGGCAAAATTGCGGGCGATGAAGCGGGTTGGGAGACAACTGGAGCGTAGGTGGAGGAAATCATGGGACGACCGAACACACTTGAGAGCCCACTATCGGGCCTATGCTGTGGCAGTGAAGGCGGCGAAAAAGAAGTTTTTTTCCGCTTCCATTGCCTCCTCACAATGCCGTCCGGCGGAGCTTTTTCGAGTGGTACAAGGCCTGGTTCGCCCGGGTCCTAAGGAAGATCCGATGCCACCCTCAAAGGCCCGCTGTGATGACTTTGCCAGGCATTTCAGGGAGAAAATCGCTCAGATTCGTCACGAGCTGGACTCCACTAATGAATCAGAGGTCTCTGGGGAGACGCCAATGCTACCGTCTGGTCCAAAATTGTTGGAGGAATTTCAATTATTGCGGCCCGATGATGTGGACAAGGTACTTGGACGAATACGTCCCACCACTTGCCTATTGGACCCTTGCCCGTCTTGGTTAATAAATAACTCCAAGCACAGGATTGGGACCTGGATCTTGGAAGTGGTTAACGCTTCTCTGAGGGAGGGTCGAGTGCCTGCCCCTTTAAAGGAGGCAGTAATACGACCAGTCTTGAAGAAAGCGTCACTGGATCCAGAGATGGCCACTAACTATAGACCTGTGGCCAACATCCCGTTTCTGGGCAAGGTGTTGGAGCGAGTGGTGGCGGGACAACTCCAAGCACTCTTGGATGAAGCTGATTATCTGGATCCTTTTCAGTCTGGCTTCAGACTCGGGTACAGTACTGAATCTGCCTTGGTCGCCCTGTACGATGACCTGTGCAGGGAGAAGGACAGGGGGAGTGCATCCCTGTTGGTTCTTCTGGACCTCTCGGCAGCTTTCGATACCATCGACCATGGTATCCTTCTGGATAGGCTAGCGGGATTGGGGGTTGGAGGCACTGCTTTGCAATGGTTCTGCTCCTATCTCAACGGTCAATTCCAGAAGGTAGTGCTGGGGGACCATGTCTCTGCGTCATGGCAGCTATGCCATGGAGTACCACAGGGCTCCATTCTATCCCCTCTGCTATTTAACATCTATATGAAACCGCTGGGAGAGGTCATCAGGAGGTGTGGGCTGCGGAATCATCAGTACGCTGATGATACCCAGCTCTACCTCTCGTTTTCCACTAATCCAGGTGAGGCAGTGGCTGTGCTGAACCGGTGCTTGGCCGAGGTAATGGAATGGATGAGGGCCAATAAACTGAAACTCAACCCAGACAAGACGGAGGTCCTGTTGGTTGGCGGATCGGGCTTCGGAGAGGGTGGATTTGACCTGGTCCTGAATGGTGCAACACTCCCTCTTAGGGATAAGGTCCGCAGCTTAGGAGTACTCCTCGACCCGGAGCTTTCTTTGGAAGCTCAGGTGACAGCGGTGGCGAGGAGTGCCTTCCTTCAGCTTCAGCTGATTAATCAGCTGCGCCCCTACCTGGAGTTCGACTGCCTGGCGACGGTGACACACGCGCTGGTGACTTCCCGCCTAGACTTCTGTAACACGCTTTACGTGGGGCTTCCCCTGAAGACGGTCCGAATACTTCAATTGGTGCAAAATAGAGCTGCCAGGTTGCTGACGGGGACGGGGCGTTATGCTCACATGACTCCAGTCCTCCATCAGCTTCACTGGCTGCCCATTGAAGCCCGGGCCCAATTCAAGGTGTTGATTATGACCTATAAAGCCCTAAACGGCTTGGGTCCGGGCTACCTGAATGAGCGCTTACGTCCGTATATGCCCGACCGCCCTTTGAGATCTGCGGGAGAGTCCCTTCTCCGGGAACCCTCCATGAAAGAAATTAGGAGAGTAAGTACTCGGAGGAGGGCTTTCTCTGCGGTGGCGCCCAACCTATGGAATTCACTCCCCAAAGAGGTCCGCCTGGCACCGTCGTTACTGGTTTTTCGGCGCCAGGTAAAGACCTTTTTATTTAAACATCATTTTAATTGTTAAAATATATGATCTGGCCAGGGCAACTTCTTCTTCCTTCTCTTTTCTCCTCCTATATTATTTATTTACTTATTTTATACTGATAATTTTAATTTTATATTATTATGTTTGTAACTCAATGTATTTTTTGTATTTTTGTATTTAATGGTAATTTATTATGTTCTATTGTATTTCAATGTATTTTATTGTGTTGTAAGCCACCCCAAGGCTTCGGCAAGGGGTGGCATAGAAATGTTACAACAACAACAACAACAACAACAACAACAACAACAATAATAATAATAATAATAATAAAAATTCCATGTGCTACAGAAACATCACAGCAAGGCTGCTGTGATGTGTGAACCCAGCCATAGCCTGTGGACTAAAGTGAATTAAGAGAAAGCGTTGTCACAGAAGAGTCCAATATTCAGGTGTTCAAACTTAGTCTTCTTTGGGTGTTCTTCACATAAGGGAAATTTGTGTGATAAAAGGAGATCATGTTCAAACTTCTGGCTCCACTCCTGAGGCTTGCTTGCATGGAGTGGGCGATTTGAATTGAGGTTATTCACTGAGTTTTGGAGCTCCAATCATGCAGTACACACCATCATGTGTGCAAGAGAACAGCTGACTCAAATGTGGACACTTGCTGAACACGTGGCCTTTGAAGGTCTGAGCCAAGAGGAACAAGAGAGCACAGCACAGGGAAGGTACAGGCGGTGCAGGCTTCCTCCTCTTTCATCATGCTGAACACTTCACTACATGAAGGAGATTACCCTCCCTCACGCTCTGTCACTGTCAGCTTCCACTATGCATCAAGATAAAATGTTAAAGCATTTGATAAAAGGAAGATAAAATATAAGTGGGCCATATGTAAGATAAAGGAGGAGGGGAAATTCATGTTCCATGTTTTGGCAGAGGGAAGTATGTTCCATTTACAGACTTTCCCAGTAAGGTACTTTAGACTGCAAATGTGCCAGATCCTAGGACAAAAGTTCATATGGAAGGATCCTAATAAGATGAACAGATACGTTAGTGCATAAAGGGGGTTTTGAATGAATACTCCCAAATGTGCTTCCCACAAGGACCACAGTCTATGTCCACAGAGCTACTCCAGACAAGGAGGTATTCTTTTCTTGGCTGGAAGAGTTCTAATCACATATACCGGTATGCAAGTAGGGCGCTTTCTTGCACAGAATGTATGGATGCCAGGATGCATGGGGAAGTTGCTGGTGCTGCTGAATGTCACCATACGCTTTTCTTTGACACATGAGCCATGTCTGAATGTTTAACTTGCTTCATCTTGGAAAATCTAGTTATGAATTCTAATTCCATCAAGGATGCCCTAAATGATCTTTTTTTCCTGGTTTGTTAAAAAAAATCTGATTTACAACTTTGTATCTATCCTATGAGAAAAATATCCCATAATGTTTTCAGAATAGAGTAAGAAGTAGTATTTTTCACACTTTATTGCAGAGGGAATCTACTGTACATCTGTTCTTGGTTGTGAGGATGTGGCTGGGATGGAGTTTAGGAAAATCTGGTAAAATAAAAACCAAATTATTGACAGTTCATGTACCTGGGCAAGGCCCACTTTCTTATATATTAGGAATGGCAACTGAGCATGTTTAATAACTCATTTAGTGTGAAGAAACAATGCTGTGTCCTATAGATAGATTCTGAGGAGCCATAGAATACTTTAAATGACCAAAGCTGAGGTCAGAGACAGCATTCTAACTACAGAGAGAGTAGTCTGCAACATGGACCCCCTTCCCTTCATAGCTTGCATGGAAAGTATGTCCAGCTTTCTGTATGAGGCTGATAATAAAAACTTAGAGAGTGAGAAAGGAGCTATTCCAATAGGTAGTGAGGGAACTGGAAAGGCCAGGAAACAAACTAGGAAAAGAAGTGAAGTTCATCTCTGTTGCTCTTCCCACCCTCTATAGGTAAGTAAAGCTCTGGATTCAGGGGCTTAGGATCATCACAACAGGATAGCACCCTTAACCTATTATTTGAAGAATGACAGCTATTCCTTTAGGTAAATAATCCCAGTAATAATTCTGTGCATCTTGTAAATTGATCTCTAGTTGTGTTATCAGCCCTATGTCTATATACCATAGAAACTTAGGCTATTGGGAGGTTGGGGGGTTGGTCATGTAAGATTATTTTGGTGACAGTGTTTAACAGTTGTATAGCTGAGACAGAACTTCCTAATGATAAGGCCCAACTAGGAAGTTTATTAAAAAGTATGGTAATGATAAGCCCAGACTCAAGAATGCGCTCCCCAGAGAGGTTCTCCAGGCGTCGATGTTCTATTCCTTTTGGTGCCAGGTGAAAACCTTTTTATTTGCCCGTTATTTTAAGGAATAGGAATTTTAATTGACTTTTAACACCCACAGTCGCATTTTGTCTTTATTTCTGATTTTGATTTTGATCTTGACTTCGTTCTTGTTGGTAATATGTTTCTGTTGCTATTATGCACATTGTTAATTGTTGTAAATTACTGTTTTATTTATTTGTTTTGGTTTTTGTAAGCAGTCCTGAGGTGATTTCTGCACAGGATGGGATATAAATATTTTAATTAAATTAAATCAAAATTAAATTAAGATGGAGGTTCCAATAGATCTATAAGCCTTAAAGGTTTATTAATGGGGACAAAGGTGAGAGATCCTATCTTGTTTTGCCTTATACAATTTATGGTGCTTAACTCCACAGCAGCTTATACCTTTGCAAACCAACATAAGCTTTCAGGTGCCCTCTTTCCAAAACAGGAAATACAATGATAAAACTTCAAATTGCAACTGGAAAGTTCATATTATGTACTATTCAGCCATTCCTATATAAATATATTATTCCTTCATATAAAAATAGGTATAAAGTTGAAGGATTCTTCTCTTATCCCAAATCTTTAAGGAGAGGTGAAGAAGTGGCACCATATCTCTAGGATTCACTGAACACCGTCTTGCAGCTCATTTGATACCCAATTCTAATTTGCATTTTGAATCACTTTTCATGCAGTGTAAATAAGGAACCATGTAAATTCAAATGCAATCAAATGTATAATTTCCAAAAACTTAATAAATTTTATTAAAGAAGGGGTGATACAATCTACAGGGAAATTTTCACTAATTAGGAAAGTTGTGCAAATTGAACTGGGAAAGTCATACAAATAAAAAACATGTACATTTGGCAAACTATTAATATTTTCAGTGAACATGTGCTTGTGGTTGCAACTGCATTCAGGGCTTCAAACAGGGCAGGCTTCCATATTTTGTAAACAAAACGTAAAAATTTCATACATTCTTACTAATCACTTATATTGTTACTAACACAGAAGAGCTAATTTTATCTTATTGCTTGTTTGCCCCATATTTTGAAATACAGATGACTTTTATGTCTCTGTCTCAATGGCAGACATTAATGACTGATAATACTGTCAAATTCCATGCTGTAGCCATTAAAACAAGGTCACAGGTATCAACAGATGTTGTGTCATTTTCTGTTCAAAAAAAAAGTGGGTATGTGCATAATTGAGGTGAGTTACCCAGTGGCATTTGCAAGAATTTTAGAAGGCACTGTTTTGACACATACTAGTGGTTTTATTTTGCCTTCACATTTTACCTTTCCCATCACTCCATATATTGCATTGCATTGATCTTTCTGAATGGTTTAAAAAGAACTTTTGTCCTGCATGATACAGCATTCACATACATTGTATCCCGCAAACCTTAGGCAAATGGTGCTTACCATGCAGCTTCTCTGAAGTGATCAAGCCCTGCAGCTGGATAAATTTACCAATAGGCAAAGGGAAGGGCTGTTTTCAGGCGGCATCTGTTTCATATATTGAAAGCATTATAGTGTCCTTAATTCACTGCATTATAGTAGCTGAGCACTTATCTTTCCAAAGTTGTAATAACAATTATTTACTTTCAGAAACTGCTGATAATACATTATTTGTTTATTTGTTATTTGTTAAATTATTTAAATAATTTAAAAGAGAGTGACACCAGTAATATAAAAGAGCATTGAAGTGCAAAATTTATCTATGTAATAACCTCCTCTCCAGAAGAAACAGTTACTGAGTGCTGCAAACGTGTATGCTGGTAGCTATATTGCATCATCTACAATTAGCCAATTTATACAAACCCTTATTAAGGACATGTTGCAGTGACCAATATACACAAAAGTTTTTGATAACTTAGACGCAGCCTAAGATCCATAGATGCTGCAAATTGACACCAAAGTGGCAATCCACTAATTATGCATTTTATGGTGATGTTCACAGAAGTTTCCTCAAACTACCAAACATGCCCATGGTCCAGAAATACTGGCCTACCTCTCAGTCCATCAGACTACTTTTCTGCTAGAAATGCCAACAGGAAGAGACAGTGATATGAACTGCCACTCTTTAGACATGTTCTATTGGTTCTTCATATTTATGCTCCACTTTTATACCTCACTTTTCTTCTAAGAATCTGAAAGAAATGGATTTTCATGCATCTTTATCATCAGAACAAGCCAGTAAATTAAGTCAAGTTGAGAGGTAATGATTTCCTCAAAGTAACCCTGTAAACTTCATAGCTTTTCATCTAGTCCTAATCAGTCACTAACTGCTATACTATATTAACTTTCCATGGATAGCTATTCCCTTAATCGGATTTACTCGTACAAATATACCTTTCATCAATTAAACTTTCATACACATACGCTTGATGACTCTTCACTAGTTTTTACAGTGAAGAGTCAAGCAAATCAGTTAATAATGCCTGGTGTTCCTGCCACAAGCAGCACAAACCTCCCTGAGGGTGGAGCCAGCCCTTTTGGAAGAAAAAGGAGGATGGGGATTCAGTTTGGAATCAACTCCTGACGGGCAAGCACTAATTGGAAAGAACACTTCTTTGATAGATGCTACTTGAAGATATATGAACAAATGAAAAGTTATACTGGATCAGACTAAGATCTATCTAGTCCAGCACTCCATATCCACAGTGGCAAACCAGATGCCCACAAGATCACTCAAACAGGATGGGTGCAAGACCTCTGCTTTATACTTCCCAAGCATCTTAGCAACTTGTATATGTAGGCACGGCATCTCTGCTAAGAAAGATAGCACATAATCATCAAGACTTGCTTACAACTTTATTATTACTCATGGTGTATTGCAAAGCCAGCTTAGCTCTATAAAGGAATATTGAGCCTTTTGCCTTCATTTTCTGGAAGGGGAAAGGGGGAGATGTGGTCACAGCAGCATTCATCTCACTTTTTGGGTTTATCCGCAAAAGCAGATAAATCAAAAGAATGCATTAATTAAACTTTATTTCATATAATTTGGAGGTTTGTATAATAAAACACTGAGTTGTTTTCATTGACTGATTTTTTAGTGAGTTGCTATTTCAGCCTTCCCCAAATGAGTGTCTTCTGCATTTGATGGGCTGCATCTTCTAATGTTCACAGCCACCATGACCATTGGGGAGCTAATCCTTATGGGCTTCAGTGACATTCTCTGTCCAGTGAATGTATATGCTCACATGGAATCTAGAATGAATAATTTTGTGAACTGACTATGTGAACTTGCATTTTGCTCAAACTGACTGAGAAAACTGTAATCTGCCTTCTATGATTTCCAAGTGTAAGTAAAGCAAGGAACAGTTGCAAGCATCATGGTGATCAACCCACAGTTCATAACCCAACATAATATGGGTGCTCCTCATGGGTAGTTCATTTTTAACAAGTCATGGTTTGTTAGTGCAGCTGAGTTCCGACTACATGATAACTCATGGTTTAACAACCACAACCCACAGTTCAAAGACAGCCCACATTCAGTCCTTGAGTATTGGTTTTTGTGTTGTCTGCATCAAGCAATGGGTTAAACTCAATGTTAGGCTAGCAGGAATTGCTAGGACAATGGAATTTTCTCCCCTCTCCCCCTTGTTTCAGCCCTCTCCCTGAAATTCTGCTCCAATGAAATAGAAAGGGGTTAGGATCAATTTGCCTTAACAATGACATAACTGGAGAAGTTTTTTATGGGTAGATAAGCATGAAGATAGTAGTGATTGTGTGTTTGGACTTTCCTATATTTGAGAAATCTCTCAGCAAGGCTCTTGAGCAAACATAGCAACCATGGGATAAGAGTTCCTATTATGGGTTGGTAACTAGTTAAACAATAGGAAGCAGAACTAGGAATGGACAGTTCATTTAGAACTAAATCTCATCAGTTCAGTGCTTTTGTACTGCTTAACAGGTGAGAATTTTCCAGTGCTTAATCGACACACATGCACACACAATAGTCTCATTTATGCTGCATCTTCAAATGGATCAGATGGGATAGTTCAATAATCAAAGATGGTTTGCACATTGTCCATATTACAGAGAAAACATGGGGTGCATAAGGGAAAACATGGGATACTTTTTCTGATTGATAAATACAGTCACAGATGTGCTAGTGTTATACAGTGGTTATATTTTGTGGCTTCTGCAACCTCAGATTGAGTGTGACTCAGCCATACTTTCTTTGTGGCTACAGAAGAGAACAAAAACGGTGGAAACCGGTGCTCTAATCATGGGAGGAAAAAGGTACTGGAGATGAAGACTTAAAAAAAAAAATCTATAGGACTGTGCTCATCCTTTGACAACCCTGTAAATTTCCATTTTCCAGGTTATAATCCTTCGTACACTTACTTGGAATAGCTTATGACAGGGTTCAAAACCAAAGAGAGTTGCAATAGAAATCTGTGTTGGAATTCCCAAGGTACTCTATACAAATCTTTTATAGGTTTGCTCCTAAGCGCGCCCGACACATTAAATCAGCCGTACTTGCTTACTGCGCCTCTTCACACGTGCCTTGCAAACCGCATGACTTGGGTTGTGAGGAGTCCTCCAGAATTTTATTCTGTTCTGAAATTAACTACTGTGGGTGATCGCCCGTACACATTAAGAAAACCAGGCCTCTTAACAACCGCTCCATTTCCTCCCAGTCCTTCAAACCTATCTGCAGCAAAGGCGACTACACGCTCGCGCTCTGAACAAAAGCACCATAATTTCCGCCATCCCTCTCCGCTCCGGAACTGGGAGCCACCTTCAGCAGAGGCTTCTAATTCCTCCCAGCCCTACGTCCGTCTCTTCCCCATAGGGAGGGTGCCACCGCTGCCGCCGGGCTGCGGGACTGGGAAACGAGCGGCGGTTCCAGGCAGGCCCTCCAGAAGCGGCGGGAGGAGAAAAGGGGAGGCGCAGGAGGCGGAGGGAGCCGAGCGAGGCGAGGAACATGGCGGGGCAGGCGCCAGCGGGATGCAGCTGAGGGAGCCGACGGGGCTGCGCGGCTGAGCCGCTGAACGAGGCCGCGCTCGTCTCGGGGACTGCTGGGAAGCAGAAAGGAAGGAAGGGCGGGAATTTCGCGGTGGCGGCCTGCGGAGTGGCTTTCTCGCTGCCTCAGGCGGGAGGAGGAGGAGGAGGAAGAAGGCTGGGTTGGGGGGACAGCAGCCGGCGGCAGCTGGGCTGGTCCCGGGGCCCGGCCAGGGGTGGAGGCGGGAAAGCCGCTCGAGACGATGATGAGTCCGGCGCGGCGCTGCAGCTGCAGCCGGAGCCGCCCGAGCCTTGTTGCACGCGGCTGGGCCGCTCGCTAGTCAGTGCTGGAGGCGGCGGTGGCGCAAGGCAGTCCGGGCCCCGCGGCCGAAGAGCGGCTGCTGCAGGGGGAGCGCTTGCTGCCGAGGCTGCCGCCCGGGAGTGGTGGCGGGGCCATGCCGTGGCTGAGCGGCGGACGGCGGCGGCGGCGGCAGCAGCAACAGCAGCAGCAGCAGCAACAGCAACAACAGGCAGCGGCGGCCACTATGGGACAGGGGACCGGGCAGCCACCCGTTGCGGCGACGGCGGCGGGAGGCGGCGGGCCGCGGAGCCGGGAAAGCTCGGAGTTGCCTTTGCCCGCAGGCTGGGAGGAGGCGAGAGACTATGACGGCCGCATCTTCTACATCGACCACAACACCCGGCAGACTTCGTGGATCGACCCCAGGGACAGGTCAGGAAGCACGGCTCTTAGGAGTTTGTGGCAAGGGAAAAAAAGATTTGTTGTCCCCCGCTCCATACCCGACTCCCTTTCCCCCTCCTGAAGTCCCGTGTACTGACCCGGCCCTGGTATCAAACAACGGGGCCTGTAATACGTGTAGGAAGAGAAGGCTCCGGTGTTGAGAAGTAGCATCCCAGGCCTGGAATCTGACAAACCCCTTTGAGTTCTGGACCGGGCTCGTCTGAGCTCCCATTCTATTTTGAGAGAGGAGAAAAAGGCTTGGCCCTCTTCAGGGAAGTCAACTTGAAGGGGCATTCCCGGCTAGGCTCTTTAAAAGGAGGCCCTTTTATCCTGCAAGCCTTGCAGTACAGGATGAACCATCCCCAATTCCTGGATATTGCAACTCCATTTTGTTCCATGCAGTTTTTGTTGCTCATGTTCTCTCTCACACGAGATAGGCTTGTTCCAGTTGCAACCCTGTTCAGCAGAACTTTTAAAAAGAGCATCAGTTTTTAACAGATTGGATCTGAATGCTCAATCTGTAAGACATAACAGCACAATATTTCTCGCTCTCCGCCCCTCCAAATATTGTGTTTTCGATTGTGAAAAAGCAAGAATTTGTCCCTGTTCTGAATGGTAACTAGTAACTAAATCATTGCTACAGCTGTTAAAGGTGTATCCCTTTTGTATTGCTTGATATGTTATATTACTCCTTCATAGTAAACTGTAAACAAGCGTTTAAAATCACATCTCTTTCAACATGATGTCTTGTGGATTTGATATGAAATGTAAAACAACTGTATTGTTAAATGGAATTATAGTTTTCTATATATGGTATTCTGCTTAGTCTTTTAAAACTTAAGGAATGTGCATTGCTACTATGCTACTATATTTTAGCATAGTTTCATAATCTTCATAACATCAAGAAATACTGTTTTCAGAAATGCTTTAGGGCCACTCCTTAATATCTTTATGTGCAGTTGCCTTTGTGGTTCATAATTGGAGCTTTACTGTAATGAAAAGACAGAGAGGCTTCTTTGTGTGTGTAATGCACTTTTGTTAGCTTGTTTTGTGGGAAAGTTTGTGGCTTTCAAACTTTAAACAGTTTATTCTTTTTTAAAAGAACTCTTACTAAGGCAGTAATTCTGTGTATTGTTGCAGCTGCAGTGGGACTGACTTTTAAGTTCACAGGTGTAGGGTTGGGCTATTAGTGTGGTGTTTAAACCTATATACTACTTGTACTGACAGTAAGACCCAAAACAAACTGTATGGTTGCAGTGACTTCATGTGTTGAACTTAGTTGTCAGAAAGCTAAGTGAAAAACCTGTACAGCTGAATGGCTAAAGCATTGGATTTGAATTTAGGATACTGGGTCTCAAACTGTATTTCAGCTATGAACTTGTGATGCAATATGGGAAAGTGTGAATATTGGAATTTTTTTAGTGAGGACAGTGATGACTACTAGGGCTGTAGGGAGGATGGATAAGATAATATTGTATTAATATGCTTTCCACCTGTAAAGTATTGTAGAAATTGTAACTGCAGGGCTGCTGAAGCATGTGTGAACTTTAATAGGATCAAGGACCTTGTTGCATGTGTTTTTTACACCTTCCCACATACCCCTCTTGCCTTCTGTTTCTGAATGTTGTGAGTTGTAGAAGTGAAAGAGAAAAAGCTGTGTCTTCTGTCTGAACTCCCTAATTGCCTTCAGTAGAATTTCCCATGAGGACATGTGGGCTAGCAGTGAAGCTATGCTGTTGCGTACATGGACATAATTTCTGTTCTTGTGCTTACATGAATGTTATTAAGCAGTATAAGCATGTTCCAAAGTAGAAAAAGGACAAGATACATTAGGGAATACCAGAAAAGACTAGTTTGATAAGTAAATGGTAAATCGTAATGTGTTTGATAAATTAGAGTAATGCAGCAGATGTCCTCTATGCCCTCCTCCTTTTGATATGTAAAGATTGTTCTCAAAGCTCCCTTGAGCTTGGTTGGAAAATAAACTTTTGGGGTTCTTAAATAAAACCTCAGTAAACAGGAAAGCTCTAAGAACTGTTCTCCCAAAGCCTGTCCAGCATTGATCAATATCCAGGTTGGCTCCATTCCTCCCTACCCTCACCCTTCCCATCGCTTACTGCTTGGACATATTTCTTTTTTAATTGGTATTTCAGGCTCAATTTGTATTCTCATCTTTCCTTCCTAGGCACCCTTCTCTTATATTGCTGTACTTGGACATTGACAACCTCATCATGTACCCTGTAGAACAGACATGTAATACAGGCTTTCTCTTCTACTCCTGTTTCCTTTATTCTTTTCTCCTCACACATTCGTCTGTTGCTAAATCATATTACTTCTCACTACAGTGTTAGAAAAGTATGGTTCTTCCTTACATTTTAGTTAACAAAACTCTGGTTTGCTCCTGGTAATCTCTTGTCTTGACTACTACATTCTTGTTTTTTTGTTTTTGTTTTTTTTAATCTCCCATTGTCTTGCTTGGTTTTCTAGTGTTTATCCACAAGTTTGCCGTCAGATTCACCCGTACTTCTCCCCACTCTGACCACATAATGTTCCTCTGTAAAAATCACCCATCCTTTTAGTATCCTTCCATAAAATTTGGCTTCATCATATACAACCTTCTTACCCTCAGTTTTGAAACCTTGCCTTATTTTTCTATTCTTACTACTTTTCAGGTTTCCCCTGCCATCCAAATATCTCCTCTTCTATGCACTTTGCTGCAGAATACAGAAGTATGCTACCTTTCTTTCTTTCTTTCTTTCTTTCTTTCTTTCTTTCTTTCTTTCTT
>NW_025335268.1:79733373-79843846 GCF_004798865.1 Varanus komodoensis
CTGATGGCAGCAAGTGGAATAAAGATGAAGACAGCACATTTTAAAAAATCATCCATGTAATTTTATTTACTCATACTAGCTTGCTGCAAATTTAATACTAACTTCACATTAACCAAAATCAGTCTTGCTGCCTCCACCAAATTTCCTTTAGTTTTAAAAGTGTATCGCTTTCATACAAAAAAGATGAATGCTTTTCATCTTTCACAAAAGTGTCAGGGATCACAAATAAAAGTCAGACTAGTAAATTAAAAAACAATCAACATGGATGTTGAACACCGTATTTCAGTCAAAACAGGATGTTGCTTGTTTCCTTGTAGATTCCGGAGTTACATGCCCTACAGCTACCACCCAGTGGTCATGATGATTCATTACATACTATCTCTTTGCTATTGCAATACGATACCTTCATTATATGAGATCTAAAGGACAGTAGTGCCCCTGGAATTTCAGGTGTTTGTTGGTGTTGTAGGTGGTAAAATTCAGAAATATTCATGTCACTATTCATTGTTTTCTAAGACATGTAACCAATTCAGTACAATTCTTAATGGCCATATATATACCCATCCATGTGTTTTGGAAAGGTGAAATTTTAAGTGTTCACAATGGCTTTCTCTCCAAGATTTTAAAATTATGCTGTTTTCAGTGTGGATTCTTCATTTATTTATTATTGTGCAGTACAAAAATGAATCCAAACCACACCATTAAAGAAAAAAACAGTAAAACAAAACATTACAATTCCTCAAATAAGGTTCAAAAAGATCTATGTGTAGATACATATATATATTTCTATGCATTAGTGTATATATATTTATTTATTAAATTTCATAGAAGCTGCCTGTTAGCAAGTGTTAAGAGACATATGCTTTCCCCATGTTTATACTTGAAATTTAAAAGCGAATCGACAACAGAAAATAAATTTATTTCAAAAAGGGTTCTTTTATGTTATCCATTTCCTATTAAAACACTTAGAAGTAACAAATTTAAGATGAAAAGTTATTTGTACATTTGAATATTACAAAACTTGCAGAAGACCATACTTTTTGTGACATCTGACTAAGACTGAATTCCTAAACAACTTGGAAAGAGCACTCCTTTGGTAATAGCAAGGTTCTACAGCAGAGCTACAACAAGTCTGGGAGGTGAGAGACAGCATATTTCCACCTTCTCATTTTCCCGTTTTTCTTTTCTCCCATCCCTCACCGATATGACCAATGGGATGGAACTGCAATAGCTTCGTGTTGGTCATAATTAATCATGATTCCCATACATCCTCAGTTGTTCCCATCACACTTTCTCTGTCACTGCCACCATTTGGTTGCAACCAAAAGGACACTTACGCCCTCAGAGATTTCTACAGGAGCGCTGCCGGAGTGGCAATCTGGCAATATTGAGTGCCATTCCTCCTTTCCGGCAGAGAAGTGCTAGTATGGCTCAAGCAGCCCTTGACTGGCTTTAAGGTTGCACTGTTAATATATTGGTTTTAGCACACTCATTTAAAATATATCCAAAACTGGAAAGTTCACTACAGGAATAAAATGCAATCCTCTGTTCTGCTTTATTGGCAAATTAGCAGGAAATAAAGGCTATAGAATTTGGTATTAAAATAATAATACATTTTTATTCAAACCAAGATATCACTGCTGTACATCTCATTGCAAAGTCCTTTAGAATTCATGGTCCATTATATTTCATACTGCATTCAGTGTCTTGGTCTCTACACTACAGTAAGGCAGAAGGTGTTGCCTGATCGCTTCTGATTGTCTCTCCCCAACAAGGCCGGGTTATAACTTGGCCTATGGCACTGTCTTTTCAGGGCAGACCAGCCAAAATTCCTGGTTTGCATATGACGTGAAACAAACAACAGGTTGATGCGGTGAGAGTGATCTGTTGTTGCTGCAGTAGATGTGTGTGCAATCTGGATTGATGGCTCTGGGCATGCATCGGACAATAAACAGAAGCATGGGTAGGTTTTGTTTGGGGAGTGTGTCTGTATACATATGCGTGTAGGTAACAGGTATTTTATTCATAGGTCACAAAAGTGCCATAGCACAATTGAAAGCATGTAGCTGTCAGTGTTGTGTTTGTTTCCAGATGTAGTGATCACAATACTGAGGGCTTATTCTTTGGGTGTTTTCTCACTTGGATGCAGATCTAAATATATGTGTGTGTATGTGTATATATATAACGGGGATGTTACATGTGACTGAATTCTAATGTATTTACATTTGTACCCATCTCTGAAAAATGGACATTAAGGATATAAATCAGAATATGCAAAGAACTAGCCCTCATGGTAGGAGGAATTAAAGGAAATACTGTGCTGATGCTTATTCTTTGGCATGTTTTACTTGATGAATTGATACAAATGGATCAAGCATGTAAAATATCAACATATTTGACTGTGTATATTGACCTAAGTGTGTAATCAAATTAAGTATATGGGCAATGAATTTCCCTTCAATGCAGTGGAAAGTGAGTATGGAAAGTGCAGTGGAAAGTGGAACAAATCTTCAGGTCAGTTCTGTTCTAGCTATCTTAGTCCTTGTCTAAATCAAAAATTATGTTTATGGTTATGAAGCTGGACTACTTTTTCAAAAATGTTTTAATAGTTATATATTAAAACTAATTTTAATTTGATTGGCAAATCCCTTCTACAAAGGTACAACTCTAATTGGTCTCATGAGAGTTCTCTGAGTGATAACACAAAGCCCACTTGTGAACAATAGAATACCTGTCATGTAGCCTAAAAAAATAGCACGTCCATTGTATTGTGTAGTAGGCCTTGGAGGCAGGTGGAAATCATCAGGAAAGTGGATTATTTCATTTACTGATACTGAGTAGACATTCCAGGTAATGGGAATAAAGACACAGATGCTAGAAAGTAGGATAAAAAACCCTCCAGATGCAATAAAACACCTTGCCTGCATTCGAGTAAAACATCGACAAAAGACATTCCATGGAATTAGGAATGATAAAACTAGCCCCAGAGATGCAAGGAAGAGGGCAATGAACATGAAGACCTGACTGACCTTCATTGCCACCGGGAAGAATTTTTCATAAAAATCAAATTCCTTACAGCACAGCACACTATACCCATTAGATCCTTTTGAAGTAGGAGGGAAGCAAATCTTCCATATTCCCACCCGGGTAAGACCTGCATTGGGCATGCTATTTTTTTCAATATGCCACAACCTCCAATCTGTGCACTTCATTGTGAGCACTGTGAGAAGACATCCTGCACATCCCGTTGAAAATCCGAATATTTGCAAACAATATGCAGTCTCAGCCAACATTAGTGGATAATGGTTCAATGGTTTACTCAAAAGATGAATACTGAAAAACATTGGAGTAATAATGTTTTAATTAGAATTATTTCTTCCAAATAAACTTTAAAAACTATAAGCTAGCTGTTAGCTAAATTTCTCTTCAATAATTTGTAGAAATATATTAATTTATTAAGTACTATTACTTAGCCATTAATTAATACATTTATTAGTGCCATTAATTGATGCTTGTTGCCATGTTTTTAATCTCTAGGTTTCTTTGCTGGAATGGTTGTTTCATTTTTATAATGTTTAATTGCTGTTTTATTTCTGTTTTTGTCTTATTGCATTTGTGATCTATTCTAACTTGTGTGTGGCCTAGAGAACTTTCACTACTGGACCACTGATAAATGAAGTAAATTAACCAACTCAGAATTTGAAAATATTAGTATTAATGCTATTAGCATTATTTGACTCCTTTGCTTATGCTAGTTTTAGGCATGATGCTTCACATACCAAGGTGCTGTTGATAATGGAGATCACATTCGTAATTTGGTTTCCCCTGCATAACGTCTACTACAGCTTATCCATCTCCAGTACATTATAGCACTGTGCATTTATCTCATGAGTTGCTGGAGTTAGAACTGAAAACCATCAGTTTTGTGTGCCAGTCTGAACATGTGCAGTTCCATGCAGTGCATTATCTGAACCAAAGAAAGAACAGTACTTCTGGCAATGAAGTACTCCCAGGATCTGAACTGCTTATACCCGTCCAAGCCTGACCATTGAGCCCTCTTGGACAGAACAGGCTATGAAGGCTTACTGTTTGGGCTTGCCTGAGTTTTCCAGGTTTTCATTCATGTCCAGGCTCAGCCTTGACAGTGTCCTTACCATCAGTTGCCAATGATGTGGAGCAGAGTCATAGAAAGGCAGAACATTGTGATGTAAAGACATGGAAAGTTGCATGGATTTTCCTTGTGCTAGGCTAGCTCAGCATGCCTAGCTGAAGTCTTTCTGGGCAAGTTAGGGATGTAACTTAGGACCTTCTGCATGCAAAGCATGTGTTCTGCCATTTAGCAATGGCTTTTTACTAAATGCAGTTACTGCTTGTAACAATCCAGAAATCAAGGAGACTATGGAATTGAAAACAGAAGATGAAGAAGCTGTATTCTTACTGCCAAACAAGACCAGGAACAGACTGTGGTAGTGACCATGAATTCTTATACAAAAAATCAGAGTCATGCTAAAAAGATCACTAATAGAAACACAGTCCCAAACTACAGTGGTACCTTGGCTCATGAACTTAATTCATTCCACGACTCTGGTTGTGACCCAAATTGGTCGTGATCCAAGTCAAATTTCCCCATAAGTTTCAATGTAAATAAGGTTAATCCATTCTGGCCCCTCTGAATGTGGTTGTGAGCCAATGTTTGGTCGTGAGCCAAGTCAAATTTCTCCATAAGGTTCAATGTAAATAAGGTTAATCCGTTCTGTAACTTTTTTTTTTAATCAGAAAAATTTGAAACAAAGTGACAAAGAACAACAAAGTAATAAGGTACTGTACAGTACAGTGCAGAACACTAACCTAGGTGGGGAGGAGGTTATTGTTTTGAGGGAGAGTCCCCCTCCAGAAGGACATTGGGGAGATCTCTTTCAGGAGTTTCCTCTCTTCTTTGTCTCTTAGCTGCAGGGTGAATTTTGGTGAAAAATCTGTCTATAGTCACTTGTTTTTTCCTGCACTGCATAACCCTCCGGAAATGAGAGACGATGTTATCATTCATCAGATTCAACACTCTGTTCATTACAGTTATGTTTGGATGGTGCTTCTCAAAGAAATCCTGGCACTCATTCCGTGTTTTTCATAATGGATTGTATCACATCCCTGCTAACCTCCTCCCTGTCTTCCTCTTCCTCAGTGGAATTGTCCTCAGCAAGTGCCTGCTGCTGCTCACTGTGGAGTTCAGCAAGTTCTTCTGTCATCAGCTCCTCTATGTCTTCCCTGCATGAACTCAACTGTGATCGTGGCCATCTCCCCACTCGGGGCGGGGGGGGGAGGATGGCCGTGATCATGCTGATTGGGGGCGAGATGGCCGAGATTGCTCCCATCTTTCCTGCAGGAGCGCACCCATGATCATGCACGTCTTCCCTGCATGAACTCGGGGGGTGGGGGTGGGGGGAGATGGCCGTGATCTTGGTTGCCACCCAATGTGGAGTTTGCGACCCAAGTCAAAATTTTCATGAAATTTTTGTTCGTGGCCCTATTTGGTTGTGAACCAAGGTGTTCGTGAGCCAAGACACCACTGTACATCTTAAATAACATCCCTGAGGAAGTAAGTCCACACAATAACCTTATATGAAGTAATTTTCACTAATTGACCATGAGCCAGAAGTAATGTAAACTGAAACCAGAGACATTACTACATCGCACAAAAAGAATTCCTGCAGCAAACAAAAAACAAAAAACAAAACAAAACAAAACAAAAAAGCCTACATGGATGATAGAAGAAACATTTGCAGTTGTAAAGGGCAGGTGAGATGCAAAAGGTGACAGAAATAGAATCCTGAATGCAACTTTTTAGTAACTATCAGAAGGAGACAAAAAGAACTATTACAGTGACCAGTGCAAAGTAATAGAAATAAACAACAACAGAGGAAAGACAGGAACCCTCTTCCAGAAAATGCAGGAGAACAAAGAAAAATTTAAAACAATTTCATTGTTAATAATGAAGAAATTGAAATTGTGGAAGTTTCACATACCTTGGTTCAGTTATCAATTTGAAGGGAGATTGCAGCCAAGAAATTCGACTGAGACTTGGATGAGCTAGAAGGAACTAGAAAAGATCATGAAGAATAGGGATGTTTCACGCCATTAGAGAAGCTACAAAATTGAATCTGAAAAAGCTGAGCAAAGCTGTTATGGACAGGACATGTTAGAGGATTTTTATTCATTGGACTGCATAAGTTGGATTCTGTTGGTGTACCGCGCACCCTTCTGCCCAACAGTCTCCCTGCCTGAGCTGACGGAGACTGTCTCGGACCTGGTGTTGAGGACCCCCAGGATGTTGGTCCTGGGGGACTTCAATCTCCATGCCGAGGCTAGTCTGACCGGGGCGGCTCAGGACTTCATGGCCTCCATGACGGCCATGGGGCTGTCTCAACATGTCACCGGCCCCACCCATGAACGGGGACACACTCTGGACTTGGTTTTCTCGACGGGGCAGGAAGAGGGTGGTCTGAGGGTGAGTAATTTATGCTTGACTCCCCTGTCATGGTCAGATCACTTCCTGGTGAGGTTTATGCTCGAGAGCGACTTCTCCCTCTGTAAGGGTGCGGACCCGATTATGTGGGTCCGCCCCCGGAGCCGGATGGATCCAGAAGGATTCCTGAAGGCCCTGGGGGAGTTTCCGGCTGACAAGACGGGTGCTCCTGTCG
Source organism: Varanus komodoensis (assembly GCF_004798865.1). Lineage (NCBI taxonomy): Eukaryota > Metazoa > Chordata > Lepidosauria > Squamata > Varanidae > Varanus > Varanus komodoensis. The sequence goes on from NW_025335268.1 coordinate 79,740,069, forward strand.
AGGCTCTGGTTGAACTGTGGAATGGGGAGATGACCAGGGCTGTAGACACGATCGCTCCTAAGCGTCCTCTCCCACCGGGCAGAGCCCGCTCTTCCCCTTGGTATACTCCTGAATTGAGGGCGATGAAGCAGGTTGGGAGACGACTAGAGCGTAGGTGGAGGAAATCACGAGATGAATCTGACCGAACACACTTAAGAGCCCACTATCGGGCCTATGCTGTGGCGGTGAGGGCGGCAAAAAAGAGTATCTTTTCCGCTTCCATTGCCTCCTCACAATGCCGTCCGGCGGAGCTCTTTCGAGTGGTGCAAGGCCTGGTTCATCCAGGTCCAAAGGAAGACCTGATTCCACCCTCAAAGCCCCGCTGTGACGACTTTGCCAGGCATTTCAGGGAGAAAATCGCTCAGATTCGTCACGAGCTGGACACCACTATTGATTCAGAGGTTTCAAAGGAGACACCAACGCTGCCGTCTGGTCCAGATTTATTGGATGAATTTCAGTTACTGCGGCCCGATGATGTGGACAAGGTGCTTGGGCGAGTACGTCCAACCACTTGCCTTTTGGACCCTTGCCCGTCTTGGTTAATAAATGATTCCAAGCACGGGATTGGAACCTGGATCTTGGAAGTGGTTAACGCTTCTCTGAGGGAGGGTCGGGTGCCTGCCCCTTTGAAGGAGGCGGTAGTCCGACCGGTCCTGAAGAAGGCGTCACTGGATCCAGAGATGGCCACTAATTATAGACCAGTGGCCAACATCCCATTTCTGGGCAAGGTGTTAGAACGAGTGGTGGCGGGACAACTCCAAGCACTCTTGGATGAAACTGATTATCTGGACCCATTGCAGTCCGGCTTCAGACCCGGGTACGGTACTGAATCTGCCTTGGTCGCCCTGTATGATGACCTGTGCAGGGAGAAGGACAGGGGGAGTGCGTCCCTGTTGGTTCTGCTGGACCTCTCAGCGGCTTTCGATACCATCAACCATGGTATCCTTCTGGATAGGCTTGCGGGATTGGGGGTTGGAGGCACTGCTTTGCAGTGGTTCCGCTCCTATCTCAATGGCCGGTTCCAGAAGGTGGTGCTGGGGGACTATGGCTCTGCGCCATGGCAGCTATGCCATGGAGTACCGCAGGGGTCCATTTTGTCCCCTTTGCTGTTCAACATATACATGAAACCGCTGGGAGAGGTCATCAGGAGGTGTGGGCTGCGGAACCATCAGTACACTGATGATACCCAGCTCTACCTCTCGTTTTCCACCAATCCAGGTGAGGCAGTGGCTGTGCTGAACCGGTGCCTGGCTGAGGTAATGGGCTGGATGAGGGCCAATAAACTGAAGCTCAATCCAGACAAGACGGAGGTCCTGTTGGTTGGTGGATCGGGCTTCGGAGAGGGTGAATTGAACCTTGTCCTGAATGGGGTTGCACTCCCTCTTAGGGACAAGGTCCACAGCTTGGGAGTGCTCCTCGACCCAGAGCTTTCACTGGAAGCTCAGGTAACAGCAGTGGCGAGGAGCGCTTTCCTCCAGCTTCGGCTAATTCATCAGCTGCGCCCCTATCTGGAGAATGACTGCCTTGCGACAGTGACACATGCGTTGGTGACTTCCCGTTTGGACTTCTGTAACGCGCTCTACGTGGGGCTACCCTTGAAGACGGTCCGGATACTTCAATTGGTCCAAAATAGAGCTGCCAGGCTGCTGACGGGGACTGGACGTTATGTTCACATGACTCCAGTTCTCTGTCAGCTTCACTGGCTTCCCATTGAAGTCCGGGCCCAATTCAAGGTGTTGGTTATGACCTATAAAGCCCTAAACGGCTTGGGTCCTGGTTACCTGAAGGAGCGCTTACATCCTTATATGCCCAGCCGCCCCCTGAGATCGGCGGGAGAGGCCCTTCTCCGGGAGCCCTCCATGGAAGAAGTTAGGAGGGTGGTTACTCGGAGGAGGGCTTTCTCAGCGGTGGCGCCTAAGTTATGGAATGCGCTCCCCAGAGAGGTCCGCCTGGCGCCGTCGTTATTTGTTTTTCGGCGCCAGGCGAAGACCTTTTTATTTAAGCAGTATTTTAAATGTTAATATTATTGAATTTTATTTGGCCAGGGCGGCCTGTTTTATAGTGTATGTTTTATATTATATATTTGTATTTTATTGTATATATTTTAAAATGTTATTTTAATTTTTTGTTGTAAGCCGCCCCGAGGCTTCGGCGAATGGGGCGGCATAAAAATGTTTTAATAAATAAATAAATAAATAAACTTGATGCATATACCAACAGCAAAAAAACAAAAAACAAAAAACAGATTATGCTAATGATAAATGAGCATGATTTGAGAATCTATGACACCATCAGACTGAGAATACTACATGCTCAATAAGAATGTATTATCAATAACACTTGATATAGATTTGTCACTATAGGAACCCTATAATAGAAACATAGAAACAGAGTGAGTCAGAAGGGACCTCCCAGGGGCATCTAGTCTGACCCCCAGCTCCAGCTGGCTCCACTCATGACATGTCTTTCATGTGCATGTACAAGTGTACAAGTATGGACTGCACATGCCATTAACTTTTGACTGCATCTAAAGAAGGTGAACTGTTGGAATGAACAAGACAAGGCCATAGGATTTCTTATAACTTGCCTTCTCTTTCCTTTCTCCCCTAAAAACCAGAACACTTCCTCTACAATTCCTCCAAGCCTGCATTTGAAACACAGGAAGAACTAGTGTGGTTCTTTCCACAGTGGATGCTGCAAGTACAAGAATTCAGAGTTCCTCTCTCAATCTCATAGCAGAGTCTACAGTCTCAGAAGACGGACTCCAAAATTGCTGTGGTCCAGGAAACATCCTACTAGAGCCAGAAGACTACTGAAGCCAGGATATACTTATTCAGATGGACAATGTTCAGAACACAGTTGTCTCATACACTACCTTCATCCTCAGGAGACAGTTTACAACAATATTCTACTGTGGACTAAGGGGCTATAGTATATGGCAAATGCAGAATTGTGCTATGATGGAGGAGAGGAGAGAAACACTTGTAGGGTACCAAGAAAAATCACTAATGAAGCCCAGGTAGGGGTGAAGTTCAGCCACCACCCAAACTTGTTGGGGGACACTGCATGCCACCGAGGATGCTGAACTTCAAGTGACAATGATGAGGCCATGAAACACCTCCTCCCACAAGATTTGAACCTGATCCTTTAGTAGTGGAACACATGGTATGCAAGCAGAAGTTCTCAAGTTCAGTCTTTGGCTTCTCAGTTGAGACGGCTCTTGCCCAGTCCCCCAGAGAAATGCTTCCCACCACCATAGCCAACACTAAGCACGTTCAACCAAAGTTCTAATTCAGTATAAGGCAGTTTACCAACACCAGAGGAACTATTGGGAAAAGAGTACCTGCCAGGAAGTCAGCAGCTGCCAGGCTTCAGGGCGGGATGGTCATGCACAAAAGGAGATGCAGAGTGAGTTGGAGGATTAGCGGCTAAGCTTCATGCATTTCAGTTCAGGTGCCCTGTGGATGAGTGAAAGCTGCAACAATTTCTCAGGGCATTTGTGAAAGAACTGATTGGAAGAAGGCAATTAATTGAAGTGTCCTAAATTATGTATGCATGAATCATCCATTTGTACACACAATTACACATAAATTACACATTCATATGAAGTTCCACATTCAGTCCCTGTGACCTTTTGCTTGGGTCCCTGTGACCTTTTGGATGGGTCCTACTGCTGCCTAGAAGACAATCCTCCACTGCTATCTAGGGACAGCTGCCCTGCCTGTTTTGCCCCACAGCACATGGGAGAATGTGGGTGTTGGGCAGCATTTGTGAATCAAACCCTTATGGATCTATTTGGGGACATCAGGCATCAATGGACCAATCAGGAGAAAATGCACAATTTCAGCTGAACCACTCCCCTCCTGCAATCAACCAGAGCTGTGTTTCCTGGTATAAAGCTTCAACTAAAAAAAATTTCAACCTGTTCAGGCTTTTGACAAAGCAGTTCTTTGGAAAACTGGGCTCCCCAGTACAGCAGTAAATTCCACAGTGCTCAAAAGCAGGAGCTTCCTTCTAGGTATCGGAAAGGACTATAGCACCAAAACCAACACAGAAGATTCTAAAGCCATTGTGACTGTGTGACTACAGATGTTGTCTGCTATAGGCTACTTCATCATTCTGTAACTGGGGATTCTTAAAATATTTGCACAGATAATGATCTGGCTTTCTTTTTGCTGTGTTACTTGGGGGAAATCTTTCTATACTTGTTTTACTGCAAATAGTGAGAATTATGTTTAAAATTAACATTGGTGCAGACAGAACCCTACCCTGGCAAACTGTACCAAAAGAACAGAGGGTATGATGGATATGGGAGACAGTGAGGATTAAGGAAGGCCTTATCTCTGCTCCTGCTCACTTAACTAAGGACCTTACTTTTGGGTGTTTTCGTAATTCATGGAGGAGCAACTGTGGTGCGGTAGAGTACTGGACTAGGACTTGGGAGATCCAAGTTCTAGTACCCATTTGGCCATGAAGCTCACTGGCGACTTTGGGCCAGTCACTGACTTGTAGACAGACGAACTTCCATTTGCAGTGTTAAAACCCCTCATTCTGCGAGAGTACAAATTCAGAACTAGATGGACAAATAGCCTGACTTGGAACCAGGCAACATTTCCACATTGATATCTTTGTCCAAAATTAGACACCTTGTTTAATTAGAACTGATGTTCAGCCCTTCATAATTTAATAGTTTAACATGTTTGGGATTGCTTATGTTCAACGTGTTGGAATAGCAGTCTGTCTTGCACACAGCGCAAGCCTATTCAGAAGTAATTGTCACCCATTGTATTCAATGGAAGATACATAGAACTTCAACTGAAGAGTTGACATCACAATTGGAAGGTGTAAGATATCATTTTATACCAGCTGGAAGGACTAGAATGAGAAAGTGGGACAGGACATCCCACTTTCATAAGAGCAGTTGATCCAGCTTAAAACTGGATCCTATAAGGTTTAAGAGGTAAGCAGTGGATAGTCAGGACACAGACCAGGAAGCAAGTGCAGGCTTGCCCCAGGTATAGAGGATGAGAGGCAGAAGACATGTGCATAACAGTCCAAGGTCAGAAAATGACCAGGGAGCAGGGTTCAGCCAGAAACAGAGTCCGAGGCTGATCCAAGGATCAAAGACAAGCACATCCAGGAGCAAAGCAACCCGGAAGATTCTGAAGCCATTGTGACTGGGGTGCAGGCACCTGGCAGGGCAGGGCAGGGCAGGCTGAGGCTCAGAGCAAAAGTGAAGACAGAGACAGGCTGGACCTGGCAGGCAGGCACAAGGACTCAGAGCAGGGGTCTAGCTGAAAGCAGTGATGGAAGTCAGTGTGCAGGTAGCCACCAGAACAACTCATGTCGCTGTGGGGAGAAGAGTAGTGCAGGGAAGCCTTTTTTTGGAGCTCTCCAGAGCGTCAAGCCGCATGGCATGATTTCCACAGACCTCTTCCTTGCAAGCACCTTCAGGTGTGTTCCTGGTTCTGCAGGGTGAATCAGGCTCCGATCTGACAGATGCAACCTCTGGTTCCAAAGCTGAATCACTAGTGCTGTGGTAGATAGGCGTATGCTGCTGTGATACTGCTGGGCAATCCTTATAGCTAATAGCAGGTTTTCTGTGTGTGCACACAGGCATGTAGGGATGTGTGAAAATCAAACTGTTTCAGTTATAGTTAGGAAAGTGTCATAGCACAATTCACAATGTGCACTTATTAATGTTAGCATTTAAGTTTCCAGATGTAGCGGTAATGGCCTGGTCAGAATTGGGATGGGTGACTTGACTGCTTGATTCTATGATTATTTTTGTAAACTGTCCAGAGAGCTTTGGCTATGCACAGGATAAAAATGTAGCAGCAGCAGCAGCAATTCTGAGGGCATGTTTCGTTGGGTGTTTTCCAACTTGCAAATGAATAAACTAGCAAACATTACATGAGAAGTAGGTTACATGTGACTGAAATCTAATGTATTTACATTTGTAGCCCACTCTAAAGGACATTTGATATTTACATCAGAATATATGAAGAACAGGCCCTGAGCATGAGAGTAATTAAAGGAAATCAGGCTATGTGCTGATTATTTTGTCATGTCATACTTGATAACCAATGTATTGAACATTTTAAAATATTATCATTTTCCTCACTTGTTGACATAGATGATTGTACATATACATCCAAGAGTGTAACCCAACACAGTGATACCTTGGCTCATGAACTTAATCCATTCCAGAACTCTGGTTGTGACCCAAATTGGTCATGAGCCAAGTTAAATTTCCCCATAAGGTTCAATGTAAATGAGGTTAATCTATTCTGTAACTATTTTTTTAAATCAGAAAAATGTGAAGCAAAGTGACAAAGAACAACAATGATCGTGGCCATCTCTCCCCCCACCAGCCCAAGTATGAAGCACGGCCATCTCCCCACACTCCCCAGCACAACCATGATTGCTCCCATCATTCCCTGCACATGCCTGTTATCCCAGCATGCTAGGGAGGGGGAGACAGCACGATCCTGGGCACACAGGGGGAGGGAGAGACAGGCGCGAACAGGGTGGGCTGGGAGGAAGAGTCGGGCACGAATGTGGGTACACAGCAGGGGAGACGGGAGCGATCATGCTGGGGAGGGGAGATGGCCAAGATCGTGGTTGCGCTCCTGCAGGAAAGACGGGCGCAATCACGGCCATCTTCCCATGCAGGAGGGTGGGGAGATGGCCACGATCATGGTCACCACCCAATGGGGAGTTCACGACCTGAGTCAAATTTTTTATGAAATTTTTGTTCGCAACTCGATTTGGTCGTGAACCAAAGCGTTCGTGAGCCGAGGTACCACTGTACAATGCAAACTGAATAAATTGATAACTGCATGCTAGTTTATAACAATTTTTAATTTTCTGTGGTTAGCATACACAGGAAAAATACATTACTAATTATCGCAGAGAAACTAATCCTCGTAACTGGAAGAATTGTAATAAAAGCTCTGTTATTAAAACGCAGGCTATCTTACTTTCTGGGTAAGTGAAACATTGTTTTTATTGAATAGATAGTCTTCCTCAGAAATATCTTTGAAGACAGATCTTTCTAAATGGTCACAGCAGTCATTGGTCTCATGAGGCATGTCTGAGTGATAATGCAAACCCCACTTACGAACAATAGAAAACTTGACATGTAACCTAAAAAAATAGCAGCTCCACTGTTTTGTGTAGTAGGCCTTGGGGGTAGCTGGAAAGCATCAGGAAAGCGAATGGTTCCATTTACTGCCACTGAATACGCATTCCAGGTAATGGGAATAAGGACGCAGGTGCTAGCAATCATGTAAAATAATCCTCCAGTTAGAAACATCAACCGTGCCTGGATTTGGGTGAGTTTTTGACAAAAGATGTTCCATGGAATGAGGAATGATAAAACTAGCCCCAGAGATGCAAGAAGCACGGCAACAAACATCAGGATCTGGCCGAGCTTCATTTCCACTGGGAAGAATTTTTCATAAAAATTAAACTCGTGACAACACAGTACACTATACTCACTAGAATTTTTTAAATTAGGAGGAAAGCAGATCTTCCATATTCCCACCCGGGTAATACCAGCCCTGTACACGCTGGTTTTTCCAATATACCACAGCCTCCAGTCTGTGTGCATCATTGTGAGCATTGTGAGAAGACAGCCTGCACAGCCTGTTGAAAATCCAGCTATTTGCAAAGAATACGCCGTCTCAGCTGTCATTAGTGGAAATGGTTCGAGAAACTGTATCCAAAAAACGAATACTGAAAAACATTTAAGAATTGTTTTAATTATTTCCTGTGTTTAGTTTCAGTTTTCACCTTCTAATCAACTTCATTGCCAGAATTTTGTTTATTAATTTCTAACAGTGCATTAATTTATTAATTAGCATTTCTTAGCATTAATTGATCAGTGCGCAATGCTTTCAATTTCTACCTTTCTGCTATGGAAGTGACATTTTGTTTTTACAGTTGTTTTGATCACTGCTTTATGTTTTTGTTTTACTTCATTGTTCATCTGTTTTGTGGAGCTGTTATGGATTGTACAAGCCTAATTTATTTATCCTGACACAGCTGGCTGAGTTGGGAAATTACTTTCCTTATAGACCCACTCTCTGCACTGACTAGATTTCCGGCAGAAGTCTTTTTCAGCTCTACGTGAAGAATCTGGGGGCTGAAGCTAGAACCTTCTGCTTGCAAAGCAGTCACTTTCAGTGGGAGGGTGTCCTTTCCCTCTTCTCCTTCCCCGCTTGGTCCTCCTGCATTACCCCAGCAGGAGCATGAACCAGAGGCTGAAAGTTGATACCTTGGACCGTGGTCATCTGCTTCCCTGCCCAGCACTCCTGCTGACACTAGTGGAGCAGGAATGCTCATAACGTGACCCTCTGCTCACAACACCACTGAGTAGGGTGGAGGCTGCCCCATCCCCTTTCTGCTGCTCAGCTGCAGTGGGGAAGAGCAGGGGTGTGTTTGGGCTGGGTGTCCCTGTGAGGAGGTTTAGACAAATACCCCATCCTGGTCCACAGTTCCTGCATGCTCAGATGGATTTGCACCTTCCAGTGCCACACCACCCAGAGATGGGAAGCTTAGCTGGTGTCTACCACATGCCTTTTCTCAAGTCTCTCAAGAAAGACAAGCAGATTTGCTCCTTCCTTCCTGCCTACCACAACCACTGCAGGATCCAACCACTTGGCCTCATTCCCTCATGAAGAGGAGAGACTGAGTGGCTTGTCCTTCTGCCACATGCTGCCTCCACTTGTTGCAAGTGGGACCTGGGGAGAGCACATGCTTCAGAACCCAGGAACTTCACCTGAGTTCCTTCTAATGCCAGAGGGAAAACAAGATCGCTTGTGAGCAGCCCTGTTCTCCCTCTGGCATTGGCAGAAGCCTGGGGGAAATGGATGGCAGTTGCTCTTTGCTGGCTGTCTTCAGCAGAAGGCACTTGGCCTTCAATGCACTGAGAGGCAATGCATTCTTGCGGCTCTAGCCAAGAATCACTCTTACTTGTAACTTTCGGCTTGACTGTGGCTTAGTGTGTTCACTGGGTTTGGATGACATGTTAAGCCATTGTAGTTTAGTTAAGCCATACAACAAGTGGTGGGTAACTGGAGTGGTTTCTAAGCTATCCTAGATAGGTTTATAAACCACTTGAGGAAAGAACTGGGTTTGGATTATTATTTGGATTATTATGGAACTTTCAGACTTCTGGCAGCAAGTCAAGCTATTGCACTAGCTTTCTCTTGAAAGACAGAAACCCTTCTCCTATCTTCCGACTTCCAGCGAGTGTGTCTGTGCATGCACATTTCTGCATGCATGTGTATGTTCGCATGCACACACGTGGTGTCTACTGGCACCAGCTGATGTGGCCATCAGCGCCAAATGTAATGTGCCCTGATCCAGATATTGGCCCAGGCAATATCTTGCTTGCTCCATGAACGCTTCAGAAGCAGTCCTGCAGTAAATGACAGTTTTACCACAGACTTACTGTACATGGTATCGATGTGTGTATTGAAATAGCAGTCAGCTGGCTGAAACAGAAAGTTGCTTCTCTTAGAACATTCCCATGAGGCTGGTGTTTCCTCACATACAAGAAATGTCAGATGATGGTTCCTGGCATCATCTATTCCATGCCTAACACTTGTTGTTCTAGCTGAGATCCTGAGCTGTAACCACATTATTGGTGCTAAAGAAACAGCCAATAATTTTAGACCCTGACAAAAGGAATGTGAAGAAACACCAGTGTCAGAAGTGCTAATAGGCATATTTTTAATTCTGCAAACGTTTGGGTTTCCCTAAGCCTACTAAGGTGTCCCTCTTGTGCTTGGATACTGCTGGCTTGGATACACACGGATTCACTCTTAGAGGATGAGGTTGCTGTTCGAAGAGCAAGTGTAGCTTGGTGGTTAGTGTTGGATGGGGGACCCAGGAGATCCAGGTTCTAGTTCCCACCCAGCCATGAAGCTCACTGGGTAATTGGGGCCACTCCCAGCCTAACCTACTTCACAGGGCTACTGTGAGAATAAAACAGAGCAGAGGAAGACTGTAAGCCACCTCTGGTTCCTTACAAGAGTGGGAAAAAGCAGGCTATGAAATATTATAATATTCTTATTCTATATGACTGAGCAGCACAAAGCTCAAAAGTGGGCCTGTTTGCTTCCTTTCCTGGAGTGGCTGCAAAATGTGGGCTATGATGATGGTATTTAATGATATGACACCAGAGATTGGAATCTAAATGGATATGGTGAATCAAGGAGGGCAGGAAAAAACTGCATGCATTTATAAAGAGATAATCTGCTTCAGACCATACCATGAGCCATTCAACTTCTCTTCTACCTGCATTCACAATATGCTTTGCACTGTCATCTTTTTCAAATCTAGATGTTCTTGTCAGCTGAAATCATGCAACTGTTTACCTACAAATAAAATATTGGTTTTCTGTTTCAAGTAGAGTAAATTATATCTAGATATGTTTTATTTGCAACTACTGTTCAATACTTTACTTTGCATGCAAATATTGGGAATAATTGACTAACTAGATAGCTGTTTGATGAGCAACTATCGGTTATTAATGCCTCAAACCAGCCTTTTAATAATTGTTAAACTTGTAGAAGTTGTGGTTGATTGATATTACATAACTGAACTTGCAAGAATCTTTTAATGAAGTCTTTCCCTCTCCCCCCTTACTCCATATCAAGTCATGAAGAAGTAGCCGTCACACAGATTCATAGCGCAGAAGATACAGGCTACTATTACTCCACAGGCTGAGGAAAAGCAAAAGCATAGTGAAAACTCTTATAGATCACCTTGTGATTTTTGGTCAATTAGCAATGGTTTCTGATTCCTAAACATTTAACAACAGCCATAATAAAAATGCTCTTCTTCCTCACTGATGTTGCTAGTATCCCTTCTCTGTAGTAATTCAGATGTCTGTCATTTCAGTGTATGACTAATGGGGTGCAGTAGGCATTTGGTTCCACTCCAAAACACCATTTATTTGCTCTACATTCAGATGATCCTCAGGAAGCTAATAAAACCAAAGTAGATCCCATAATTCTACAACACTTATTATGGCATGCTGCCTATTCATCTGCAGGAGATAACTTACAACATTCTACTATGCAATAAGTGGATAGAGTGCATCACAAATACAGAATTCTGCTACGATAGAGGCAAGGTTCACAACCAACCAACCAACCAACCAGACAGCCAGGTTATCTCTGTCCAGCTACCCACCCAAGAAAGATGGCACTTGAGGGCATGGGAACCAACCAAAGCTGATAGAAGGCACTGCATGCCACTGAGCTTCAAATGACAATGATGATGCCATGAAATATACCCTCCCACAAATCTGAACTTGATCCTTTTAGCAGTAGAACACATGGTGTGCATGCAAATGTTTCCCAGTTCAGTCCTTGGCTTTTCAGTTGAGAAAGACTCTTGCCTGAACACCCAGAGAGCACCTTCCCACAAATCTAGCCAACACTAAGCAAACTCAGCCAATGATTAATTCTGTATAAGGCAGTTTACCACCAACAAAGGAACCACTGAGAACACAGTACCTGACAGGAAGTCAGCAGCAGCATGGCTCCAGGGCAGAATGGTCATGCACCAAAGGAAACGAAGAGCGAGTTGAAAGATCAGCAGTCTGATATTAGAAAGGCACCAGCTGTTTGCGCTGCAGTACAGGTGCCCTGTTGAAGAGTGAAAGCTAGCACAACTTTTCAGGAGCTGACTGTAAGAGGCTGTCATGCTCTGGTCTCTTTCCTCTTTTCTTCTGGTTATGAAACTCAAGACAATCTTAAGAAATGCAATTCTTTATGGAAACTTAACAGGTAACAGAACAGTATGAACTCAATAAATAGTCTTCAGCCACAGCTGAGGGAGAAGCATCTGCCCATGTAAATAACTGAATCCAAGCTGTAAACTTCCTCTCTGTCTTCCCTTTCAGTAAAGCTGCTGACTCCACCCTCAGGGTGAGGGCACAATGGTGGGAATGCCAGAGACCATCTAGTCAGGAGTTCATTTCTTATGTCTCCTTATTGAGTCATGGAGTGGGTCTTGCATATGCTTCCCCTCACATCCTGAAAGCCCTTCCACGCCTTCCAGAGCAGGCTGGGTCTCAAATGGTGCCTGAGAAATTTCGCAAGGAATGTTGAAACTTCAAAGCCCTTGTCTTGTACCTCCACCTCCTCATTGGAATAGAGAAGACTGTCCCAAGTGTCTGTAACAAGCAAGAAACAGGCCCACTTGCTACAGAAGGAGTTTAATTACCTTAAGTGTCCTAAATTATATATTCATGAAATGTCGATTCGTATGCACTATTACACATATGAAGTTCCACATTCAGTCCCTGTGACCTTTTGCTTTGGATGGGTCCTACTGCTGCCTAGAAGACAATCCTCCACTGCTATCTAGGAGCAGCTGCCCTGCCTGTTTTGCCCCACAGCACATGGGAGAATGTGGGTGTTGGGCAGCATTTGTGAATCAAACCCTTATGGATCTATTTGGGGACATCAGGCATCAATGGACCAATCAGGAGAAAAGGCACAATTTCAGATCAACCACTCCACTCCTGCAATCAACCAGAGCTGTGTTTCCTGGTATAAAGCATCTTTTTAAAGGACACTTTGGAGAGGAAAAAGCAGTATGAGGTTTGCTTAACTCTTCTCCAGTCAACTACTTGCAAATAAGCATTAGTCATGCCTTAGAATGCTACAACCGTATTTGAAACAAAACTAAGATACCTTTCAGAATGGAATGATTTCAACCTGCTCAGGCTTTTGACAAAACTAGGCTCCCCAGTACAGCAAGAAATTCCACAGTGCTCAAAGTAGGAGCTTTCTTGTATGTACCGGACAGAACTGTAGCTCCGAAACTAACCCAGAAGATTCTGAAGCCATTGTGACTGTGTGACTGCAGATGTTGTCTGCTATTGGCTACTTAATCATTCTGTAACTGGGGGTTCTTAAAAATATCCCCGCAAGTAATTATCAGGCTTTCTTCTTGCCACATTGAGGAAAGTTTTTCTATACTTGTTTTACTGCAAAGAGTTGAAAAATTCTACTTTAATTGCTTAATAGAAATATAATTTTTGCTGTAGTTCTGTGAGAGAGACACTGTAGTTTATCAGTATTCACTGCTACTGATGCACTTTTAAAAATATGTAGTAACTGACTTATTTCTGTGAGAGGACCACTTTTCTTTCTATTTGTAGTCCTATGTTAGGATTGTCAAAGCTTATATGCACTTAGTCCTGGTTAAATGATGGGTTCTGAGCTGCTTCTTCCTCCTTCTCTGCCTCTCCATTCCTTTCCACATGGGCCCTGAAACAGCCTTCTTTCTGCACTAACAGCTTCACAGTATGTTTAAGTCTAAAATTGGTGCAAATAGAACACTACCCTGAGATCTACACTGAAAGACCAGAGGGTGTGTTGGATATGGGAAAGAGTTACATGAAGGGAACTAGGAGTGCTGTTCTTGCTTCTTTAACCCTATCCTCCCCAATGACCCCGATTTCACCAGGCTTGTGCCTTTCCAACTGCTTGAATGTGCATGTGCACTGATCTCCTGTTATCTGCTGCTAGCTGGTATCCTCCTATGTCATTTATCCCAACTGGGGCTTCAGAGCTTTATTTGTGGGTGTTCTAATAGGAGGGGCTGTGGAGGCCCATTAGACTCAGGGTTCCATAATGCTATTTAACATCTACATGAAGCTGTCGAGAGAGGACTATCAGGTGTGCCATCTGGCCTTTGATTCAGAGCCTGGATTCCCAAGTGGCAGCCATAGTAATTTGGACCAGTGATACTGGCATCAGCTTCACCATTTCTTGGGATATTGGGAATTCTGATCATGGTGACATATGGCTTAGTTTACTCCATTACTGAGACAACTTCATTGGCTCTTGCTTCTTTTCTCAGGTCAGTTTAAAGCGCCAATTATAAAGATATGCAGTTCTCAGCAGTTTAGGGCTTTCTTTACCTGAAGGTAAATTGGATTCTGATGCATATATGTATCTTAGTTGTCAAGTAAACTAGGTTCTCTGAGTGGACGTCAAATCAGAGAAGAAACAAGCACTAACCATCTCATCTCAGAGAATTAAAGTAACCTTGTAGGGGCAGAGACCTCTGCCATAAAAAGCAGGCAATCAAATGGTGACATCAATGTTTAACACAAGTTAGGTTAGTTGAAAAGGTCATATCTGCTGGCACCAGCTTGTATGTTCTAGGTAGCCTCTCAGCAGGGTGTTTTGCTACTGGAGAAGGAGGGATGCTCCCAAAAAGGCCCTCCCTCATCACCATTGCTCATAGCTGGACTAATGGAGCACTCACAGAAGGGCATCTTCTGACATTTGGGTAGACATCTTTGGGGGCTCCTCCACTCCAAAGTAGTTCCACTGAGAGAGTGGCCACGACATCTCACACTTCATATGACTGCCCCATCTATCTCTATACTCCAGCTCCTTGCAACACAGGTGAGTGAGGCCCAGCCATGGGAGGCCTGTAAATCATATCCAGGGTTGAGGGAGTGGGATTCCACTGAGCTTGGATGAGAGTAGCTGAGAATAGTTGAAAAAGTATGCTTAGAAGGGGTGATAAAGCCAGCTTACACTTATAATCTGCTGTGCAGCATAGACCCTCAGCCTAGAAAAAGTCCTGTGGTTGTCCATGTTGCACCATAAGATTAGCTGGAAACACCGAAGTAGAGGATGACTGATACTGCAATCCTGACATTGCTACTGGAAAGTATGTGCACTTCAGGTGTTAAGAATGGACCATTGGCCTAGAATAGAAATAAGCTCTCCTTCCTATCTCTTGCTCCTATTGGGCATTTTTTTCATTCATCCTTAGAATTCAGCGGATAAATAGCTGTTCTGGTTTTTCCATTCACCCTTAGAATTGGTGAGAATAGTTTCCTTTAGGAAATATCCCACCATTTTCTGAGAAGATCAAACCAACTAATCCTAGTCCTCACTTAGCCATGAAATTCATAGCATGGCTAAGCATGAGTCTCAACCCAAACAACATCACAGGGTTGTTGTTGCAAAGATAAAACAGAGAGGAGGGAAACTTTGTAAGCCACTTATGGTTCCTTGCAAGGGGAAGAAAGATTAGATGTAATTAATGTAATAATCACATAAAAGTGAAGATTGTAAATGGCTTAATCGCTTAATAGCACAGAAGTTAACAAATATCGGTGACCTAATATGCAAGATAGGATGACAGGACCACAGGGAAAAAAACTTAAATAGCTGCAGATACAAACACAACATATTAATTAGGAAGTGTAGTGTCTTTCCTTGTTGAAATAGTCCCAGAAGCCTTTTCAACAAACAATAAATCACCAAAATCCCAGCAATAAATTACAGTCAACATTATAGCATTCTTGATTGCCATCATCAGTTCTCCATATAAAATGGGATCTTTTCAGACAAATTATTTTCAATAATTTCATTGTTAAATTTGTTGCCAAAAAAGAAAGGAGAAACATAAAAAAGGAGAGAAATTTCTATAAGAACCTGAATGTAGTTTGACATGATGTATAAACATATTGTTCAACTTTATTGATATTTCTATTCACTAGTAAAACATGAAAAGGGCCTCGCTTATTTATTATGAGCTGCTCCCTCATATAGGTACTTTCTGGCCTCTACCCCAACTGTTTCTGTCCTCAGAAGGACTGACATATAGTACAAGTGGATCAAACACACACATCCCCCTTTCAGTTTTAGGTACAATTCATAACATAGTACCATACTGCTTATGTCAAAGAAGACATTTCGTTGAAAGAACGGTATACGTATTTAGAGCTTTTGCTTGCAGCAGAGAGAAAAAGGACTCCCACACTTGGAACAGTGAGAAGGTGCTGGTTCTGGTCAATCTGTTGGACTTGTCAAGCATTTTTTAAAATCCCTGTGAGATCCACCGATGAGCCACATGATGGGCAGCTATGAGACCTGCTTTTACTTGCAATTGCTTGGGCCTGTATAAGGTCAAAAGGGTGTGTTTTGTTGACTGTCAAGTATTTCTGAATGAGAATAAAGGATCCACTCACTAGTTGTAAAGCTACAGCACCAAATCCTATATAAATAGCTGTACCAACGTACTGGTCCTTGGGAGCTCGGGGCAACTGGAAAAACTCTGGGAACTCAATTTCCTCTTTTGCCAGAACAGAATGTAGGTTCCAGGAAATTGGGATGGAGACAATGACTCCTGCTGCTAAGTTCAGAATGCCTCCAATAGTAAAGAAGGTAATCAAAGCTTCTTTCTGCTTTGTAGTCTTGAAAACATTCCATAAGGCAAATGACATAAAACTTATAGCCAGTGCATTGACAATGGAAGCTAATGCCATTAGGTCTTGAGCAATAAATATTTCCTTAGGGAGAGTCTTGTGTTCATCAGTAAATTCTTCACAGTAGAAATATTTGTTTTTTTCAGTAGCATCTTTCATAAAGCAAACTTTCCAGATGCCAATCCATACAATGCCAGAGCTGATGCCTGTGACGTTGTGCACATGCCATACTCTCCACTGTTCCACTGCAGTCGAAGTAACACACATAATCCAGCCTAGAATAGCAAGGAAAAGGCCACAGAACTGGAGGCAAGTAACGTGGCCCAGCCTGCCTGATATCAGGATGTCCTCATCAGATGGGATTAGTGACTTAACTAGGGTGTTGCCCATGTTTGCTGAAAACAAAACAACAGACATTTATGCCATTGTGTGCATGCGTGTTCTGTAGTATGTGACCCTCCCTGCTCAAGTTGGCTCAAGGAGTGTCACACAGCCAAAGTCATGTCATACTATGAAAATCCATCTTCCAGCTCAAGTGGCCCCAGATAGTTTATACTGAGATTTAGAGCTGGACTAGTGGAAGATGCTTCCATCCTATTTCAGGGATCTATGCTCCACCTGCAGGGCAACTCAACCAAGGTGCCACTGACTCTCGCTGTAGCATTTTTGTGGACTGCTGTGGAATGGAGTGAAAGGACTTATGTCCATGTTCACCAATCCAGTCACATGTGCTTAAATTTGGATCTCTGTTGCATCTTCTGCTATAGGCATCAGGGGCTATTCTTCCGCAGCTCTTGCCTGCCATGACTGCAAGATTCTTGGAGAATGACACCCCTCTAAAAACATGTAGGAAAAGTCTGCTGGCCAAGTAGTCACCAGCTCTATGTAGAGTCTTTTGGCCTAGTTCCTCCTTGAATCTGTACATCACCTAGTCCTGTCTGATCTGCTTTCTTTGTTTACACCTTATTCAGTTATGTTGCCTACACCTTTCTTTATGATTATGTTGGTATTTAATTGCAGGACTGAGAACAGCATTTTAATTGCTCTATGAACATATTAACTCCATAAAAGGCATTGTTAAGACACTTCAGACTTAAGGATAGGTATGCAGTAATGTGAATGTATGCATTCCTTATCTGAGCAAACAGTGGCTTCAAGAGAATATTTACATCTGTTAAGTGGTACATGGGTAAGTTTGGCTTCCCCTCCCAAGCCCTGATCTAAATTGGTGGGCAGGGAAAGGGGAACTGCTATTCGCAACTTGTTTAACACAGAGGCATGCAACCTTTTTATGGCCTATGGGCACATCTAGCCATGGCGAGATGGCTATGGGTACCAGCACAAGATGGTTGCCATGGGAGGTGTAGCTACCTGTCCAAAATACAAGAAAGAACTTGTTTGAGCCCCCCGTTTTCAGTGCCAACAAAAACCTATGGCAAAGAAGACAAACTCTCTCTTTCTCCTCAGCCCCCATTGTCTGCCAGCCTCCCTCTCCCTCCCCAGCAACAGTGGAGCCCCCCATTTAATTTTGAGGAGATCCCAGTTTCTGGCAAAACAATGTGTCAGTTTTTTCTAATGCAAAACAGGGAAGGCACATTGGCAGTTGAGAAATTGTCTAGGGGCACCACATTGCCTATCCTTCCTTAAAGAGATGCAGATGTGTTCCTGAGATGCATCCCTGGCACCTTTTCTAGTTTGGCCTTAGAATTACAGGTACAGGTGAGCAGATGCAGTTTCCGTTTCAATGTGCTTCACTTGTATATTTGTAAAAAAACAAAAACAAAACTAAAACCACAAAATGCAACATCCGTGTCTCTTGGGTTCTCATCCAAAGGAAAATAACTGTCTAGGGCAGAGGGGCATGCTTACTAGAATATACTTACATGAAATAGCGCCTCAACTAGACCGTGGTATGCAATAGCTTTAACATTTCAGTGGGTTCCTATCCTCAGTGCAGAAGGCCTGAAGGTAGTTTGAAAAACATCTCATGCCATAGCAACCTCTCCATAGAGTTCTGAGGCAGTTAGAATGCTACCAACAGCCAGATGAAAGGACTTTGGGCCCTGTTGGGCTGATTCTAGAATATGGCCATAGGTGTACTGTTAATAGTCTCTCCACTGAAGAAGCACCGCGAGGCCTTAAAGGCAACACTACTGAACCTCATCATGGCCGCCACAAACTCTTACAGGTACATTCTCACATTCAACTGTTATCCAAACATCTCCCTTCCCTAAAACAGCACATTTTGCATTGGTTCAAATATTAAATGTGTTCTAGAAATGTCTTAGGAGTCTTCCTAATTCAATCTGCTGTCCTGCTTATCTATTTCAGAACTAACTTGATACTTGCTCTGTGATTCTTTGCTGGCTTTGCTGCAACAGATTAACATGAGTACTTCTTCCTTATTGGTTCCACTCTTTCCCCTTCTCCTTGATCAAATACCATTCCTCATCAACAATAGTCCCTTTCCTACCCATGTACCAGTGTGAATTTGAGCATTGTCCCAATTTTCAAGAACTCACTTGATTGTATGCCAAGATATTGTTTCAGTTTCAGACTTTTGTGCATCTCCAGAACCTTGGCCATTGATTTAAACCAGGCTGGGGGATTTTCACCATATTGAAGTAAGTCCTTATTACATTGGGATTCATTTCCTAGCAGTCAGTGGGCAGAACTGGCCCAAGTCTATTTTGACCCCAAGTCCTGGTATGTTTTATTGTAACTCTAGTTCAAGTTTCAGTTTTTACTTTTAGTGTCTGGACAGACAGGAAATTTACATGAGAGAAAAATCCCATTCTGTGACAACAAAATGGAAGATATGATCCTATCAGAGAAGGCAGAACAAACTCTCTGTTCTTCTGCACTTGGTAGCGTGTTGAATGAAGAAAAGTGATTGTGCAGTACAGACAGAACATTTCAGCTGACTGGAAAAAAGACACAAAGACCTTCATTAGGGAACTCCCATGGGTGGGGGTGGGGAGGGGAGACAGATTATCTGAAACACAAAAGGAGTCCACCATGTCTCATATGGTGAAAGCAAGTCCAACTGCACTGGCCACGATGGCCACCAATAGATAGGCTTATGCAACAAACATTTCCTTTGGAGCCAATGTTTCAAAGTCACTTAACTGTTAGCAGAATTGCACTCTACAGCCAACAGACACATACAAGTAATTTGATGGAGCAAAGTATATTTAGTTATGTGCCAGTTCAGCAGAGATAAGCATTACACAGCAGGTGTAATTAAAGGCTATTGTTTGCACCTGGGTATATTAAACTGAGGGGCTTTTTAACAAAAGCTAAAAGCGGTTATTTACTTACAAACAATCCATATGTAACTTGAATGAGGGAGAGATGTATCTTCAGCGGGATATCTTAGCTCATTGTTAGCTGGTTAGTGTAGAAGTGGAAAGAACATGTTCTCATGGTGAGAGAGAAGAGGGAGAAGGCAAAACAAGCCATCTGATCCTTTTTACCTTTCCAGGTGAGTTAGGAGAAAAAGGATAGACTAATTTTCTATGGCATTAACCCTTTTCTTCCCACTCAGGTTAGTGGCCAGGACCAAGCAATGGTAGTGCAGACAGTGTTACACATACCTAACAGTTATAACCAAACTGCACCTGACATTCTGTGTCTCATGGAGATCATGCCAAATTGCAACTGATTGCACTATAAATAATTGCAGCTAATTGAGGTGAAAAATGCTATTCAAGGAGGTCATGATGTGGATTATATTCTTCAAATTTAACACATCTTCATGATCCTATGAGCCACATAGACGGTAAAGAAAAGGAACATCCTAAAGGCAGGGCTGTAGATATAAATTTGAGATGGTATACAAGTGTATGATGTTCCAAATTTCAATAGAACAAAAGATGTCCATATCTTGGTGATATTATACAGTTTTCAATTTTTTAAAGCTAAAAATCAACATATTTAAAATATAGTGTTATTACTTTTCATTGTCTTATTGGAGAACTATTACGTAAGTGTAATTTCATAAAGCTAAATTGCACACTTTCTCAACAAAGCACCAGTAGTAGCAAATTTAAATTCTACTTCAAAAATCTAGATCCACCTCCACTTTTTGCTGGCCTTTCCTTCACTGTGTACCATCTAACTTTAGTTTGAGATGTCTTTGATTTTCACAGCAACACAAGCACTTCTTCATAGATTGTGTAGCATTTAGCACATGCAGGTAAAAGGCATTGTGTATTTTTGCAGTTATGCATCTCTGTGCCATTACAAACATCACACAGGATTGAACTCATGGGTGTAGGTACCCCGAAGAGCAGCAGTGGCTATTAGTTCAGGTTGAATTGAAACCTGAAGTAGGGGCAGAATCATACCCACCAAACTGGGGATTCTGTCTAAGGTGTATGCAAACTCCCTCCATCCCTTTGCAGACTGAGGGAGGGTTCAGTTGTTTGCAAATAAGTGAAGACTAGTTTTATGAATCATCAGGCTGCATTTTGCTATTATCCAGAACCTATCCAGAAAGGGGGATAGGGTGAGGATCTCACACATCTTTCCACGCTTCTGAATGTGTGGGAGAAGGATGTAGAGCTGGTTACAGAACTGGAAGAATGGAGGGATTGACTTCAGCCTTTGTCATTTTTTGGTGTTTCCAAGTAACTTCTGAAGCTGCCATGTGCACAAACTTCCAGCTGTTGCACAATGAACGAGGATTTTGTGGTAAACTTCATGAAGCATACACGGGAGAGCTGCATTTGTGAGTGTCAGTTCATGAGGTCATGCTAAAAATTAATCTGAAGAAATAAGAGCTCATAAAGTAAGACAACCCTAATCAAATTATTCTGATGTTTAGCTTTAATTTTCCTGTAGACTTATCAATACCACACATGTGATAAAGATTTAGCTATTCTGTTCTAGGATCCCTAATTTCCATCTGGAAGAAGAACATATTTGTGAGATATAATTCAGGAATATGTCTAAAATTGTATAGTTTAGCGACTGAATGAATTCACCCCCCAGGGATGAAGGTTTGAAGCAGAAATAGCAAGGTGAAAACACTTTATAGAAGCTGAACAGAGTTTTGAGAACAATGTCTGCAAAACTCTTTCTGTTCACATTAACCTCATGTTGAAGATCAGTTACCTACTACTTCCTTGTTATTCTTTAACTAAATCAACTGAAATATGATAAGGCAGTTAATAATTAACATTGGCACAAAATGAGTCAAGCTTTATCAATGATTTCCTAAAATGACTGTAAGCCACATGTATGTGCGAACTGTTGAAATGTATGAACATCCATTTTAATTTATGCAGAACTTAAAAACCTGCTATAAAACTATATTTAGGGCTGATTTACACATTATGGGTTTAAAACAGCAATGCCATTTATCAGTTCTATATATAAACTGTTATAGAAAATGTTTGTACATTTTGAATACTAGCTATGTGACTCTGAGTTATTCATGCACACCTGTATTGCAATGAACTGTGTTTGGTCATGGACACTTGCTAAAATAAATGCATCTAACTAGTTTAAAAACTAGAGCTTCTATTACATTTTCCTTCTGCTAAATGTTACAGGTATTTAAATTACTAGTGAATATAGCAGGCAGGTATTTTATTAGTTTTCTATACCATCTAGTAACTGAAGCTCTTTGGGCAGTTCACAACAATTAATATAATACAGAAGAGTAAAACATTATATCAAACCTTTGCAAGTATAAAATTACAGTATAAAACCAGGATACAAACTGGTGGCAATGGAAAGATGTAGTAATACAATAACACATTGAAACAACAACTAAAAAACTAAATGCCTGAAGAATTAAGTCTTAACCTAGTGTCAAAAAGAACACCAAGTAGGTGCCAGGGAAGTCTTTCTAAGAAAGCCATTCCACAACCAGGATGCCACCACTGAAAAGACCATTCCTTAGTATCCACCCATCTCACCTCCTCTGGTGGAACACCCAGAGAAGGACCTGTGAAAATGTTCTCTGGACAGGTATATATAGCAGTTGCCATATATGGGGAAAATGCTTCCAGCTAAGATGGCAATATAGTCTGATTGCAGCCTGTGCCTCTCCCAGTGTTTGGCTTTTAAAATTTGCCCAGGAGTTTTGTGTCATCATGTCATTTTGTATTAGCCTTGCTCCAGTTTTCTTTTTATTTGCTTGCCATGCTTTGGGAGAGAGTTTGATTATGGCTGCCCTGGAGGTGAAGATGGGATCAGGAATTCCACTGATTCCTCCACAGCTTCCTCTGGCTAAAGTCTCTGAAGCTGATCCTGAAGGATATTTTGTCATTCTGCTGAAGACATGTCATTACAGTTATCTCAGCAGGCTAAGCAGCCAAAACAGTTGCAGCTGAGCCAGGATTCTATCAAAACTTCACTTCTGGAGGCTTCTTTCCCGACAGCTAATTTGTGTTTCCTGGGATTATGGGAAAAATCTCCACAGCCTGTGCAAGTCATTTGGCAGCATTTGTGAATATGTTTGCATGCAATTTATTGACATTGCTACCAGATTTTCAGCTTGATACTGAATGAGCCTATAGTGATCTGGGTTCACTATAGGCTCTCACTCCTGAGAATTAAGAGTGGGACCAGCTTTTGTTCAGTTTTTATGCCCTTCAACAAAAGAGTATCTGCCCTGTACAGATGGGCAGAGATGGGAACATTGGTGGAATTCTGCCAATGACCTGTAATCTTTTATCCAGATCTCACCAAGAGAACACAGTTTACTAAGACTAAATGACTGACATTACAATATTGGAAGGATAAACACGCATGTCTATAGGACAGTGGACTGAGGATCTAGCAACACTGTGCACATTCAAATGGGTGGCATTTAGCAGTATATAGATACTGCTTATGAATGGGACACCCATGCAGCTATTCGGTCTACTTTTCATCAAGCTTGTGCACAAGTTTAAGAAAGCTGTACTTTCATATTCCATATGCATGCACGGAAATGGATATATTCAAATCTAAATAGTTGCACATCTTTCCTTCCTCATCTTTGGTTCTGTTGAAATGTTGTAAGAAAAAATATTTTTAAAATGGTGGGGCAAATGAATGGAGAGCATTTTATCAGGGAGATCCATGCAGTGAAGGCCCACAAGAGATCTTATGGCTACCAGCCACGCTCCCACCTGCCATGCATCTGGTAGCCGTCATGTATGTTTGTGGGGTCCCTTCACATCCTGGGTCCATCAGAGATTCTCTTTCACATGGATCCTTATGCACCCATGGTAGTAGAGGCTTATGGTCCTTCACATGGGCACTGAATAAGCAGCTGCTTATTTAAAACTTTTGTATGCTGTCACCACATGTCTTGACATCTAAGGACAGTTCACAATACATACAAAACAATAAAATGATCTTTATAAATAACAAATTCAATAAAAGTTTACATAAGGATAAAAAACGAAAACAAAAAGAGCAACTGTTCAACAATAAAATATTAGTTTTTAAAATAACAATTAAATAAAAAGGTTTTAATCTGGCGCCAAAAAGAATATAAACTCGGCACCAGGCATACCTCTCCACCAGGAGTGCATTCCATAATTTGGGCACCACCACAGAGAAGGCCCTGCTCCAGGTAGATGTTCTTTTTATCTCCTTTAAAGAGGGCTCCTGGAGCAGAGCCTCTCCCGCAGATGTTAAGGGGCGTGAGGGCATGTAAGGGAAGAGACGCTCCTTCAGGTATCCTGGTCCCAAGCCGTTCAGGGCTTTATAGGTTAAAACCAGCACCTTGAATTGGGCCTGGACTTCAACTGGAAGCCAGTGGAGCTGGTATGGGACCGGCGTTACATGAGAACACGACTGGTCCCCATCAGCAGCCTGGCAGCTCTGTTCTGTACCAGCTGAAGTATCCAGACCGTTTTCAAGGGCAGCCCCTAACCCAATGCTTAGGGTGCACTGGCAGCAGGGGTAAGAAAGCACCCTCAAAGTGTGGGTGGGATTAAGGTGGAGCCCTTCCATTGCACTTCCTGTCTACGGGTTGGGAGAGGAGGAATGACCAAAGTAGATTGGACTCCTTTCTGCAGTCATGGGGCTGCCCTGTGAGAGGACAAAATGCAGTTCCGAGGAAAAGGAATCGGCAGTAGTTTCCTCATGCCTGGTTGCTGCACATTCGCCCTGGCATGTTTCAGAAGAGGTGCAAAGGCCAGGAATGCTTGACTTCCCATCAACTGTCTTGTGTTCTGTTCTATATTGTAAGCCTCTATCTCCCCATTGCTTGTAAATTCCCATGTACACAGATGGTGCTGTGTAGTTGCGTGACCCAGCTGTATTGTTCTGTCTTCTCCCATATGACCTTATCTGTACATTCATTCCTTTATTCCAAAGCGTATGTAAGCCACTTTTGAGCCTGCATCATCACAAGCCAACGTACATAAATGGAATAATACAGTGCAGACCTTTTTAATGTACCAACATCAGGTATTTGCTGCTTTACTAAAGAGGGCCTTGTAAGTCATAGCACCTTACCTTGAGAATTGCCATATACCAATTCTTATGTGATGTTCTGTGAAGACATTTTTCTTAAAACAAAAACAAAACTCTTGGACTTAAAAACATATTATACTGCTATAATGTTATATATTTGCTGTCCTGCTCTTTTTATTATGGTTATTTTACAGGTTGATCTTATCGCTCACAAATTTTGTATATAGAAATACCAAATTTTGTAAAATGGTGGATGATGACCCAGACTCAATCACCAATAAGTATAGACTTGCACATGTCTATCACATGAGCTCATAAAGATGGATGGTACCATTGAACCATCCACATCAGGAGTTCAGGAGGATTCCGTGGACAGATGATTGGTCACAGTGTGAACAGAATACTGGACAAGATGGACTCATGATGCACACGGCTCTTACGTTCTTAAACATCCAAAACATTTTTAGGAGGAAAAAACCAAGGGAGCATCCTCTTCAGCAAACACAAAAAGCAGCCCAATGGAGACTGAGTAGGTTCAACAGACACTGAATACGAAGCAGTTATTGTGGGCTGAGTGAAGCAAGGAGAGTAAGAGAATGAAATGGGGTAGAAGGAAACGTGAGCAACATTTTGCAATACATTTTGTTGCAGGTTCCAGTTATCCAGTTCCCCTACTAGAGCACCAAGAAGAGTATATCCTGCTGAGAACAAAACAATTCAGAAATGAAATTTAAGGGTACCTAGAATTAATCTCTGATGGATAGGTATGTTTGACACCAGGTCCCACGTGGATGAAGGATCTTCCCCAAGTGGCTTTGTACTTCTCATTTTCTACCATTGAATTTGGTGTGGATTCTAAATAGGTTTGAACTAGTTAGATGTCCTTATGAGAGTCAGCCACAGTTCACCACCAGAGTAAAAAAGTAATTTTCTCCCCAGAAAGAAAAAATGCAGAATATACATAGATGAATATTATGAACTGATAATCGCAACAGATTAAAATTAACAAACCAGTCAATGCACTGAAACACAATATGGTTTATTTCCCTTGGTCAAGCAAGATGATTGATCAGTAGATAAGTATTTAGATAACAAGTGAGAAATCTCTATTTTTGAATCAGGTTTGCAAACTCTTAAGGAACAATGGGGAAAAATCTGAATTTCTTTTTCATTATACAAAAATGGTCTAAAAATTGCAATGACCTTAAGGTGAAAACAGATTCCTTCACCTACAGATGCCAAAGGCAAGACAGCACCAGGTTCTCTTTTACAAAGCAACTATTTATAGAATTATATACAGAGGGGGGAGAATCCCTCTTCTGGTTTATTCCAGAAACAGAACAAGTTTAAAAGAGAGAATAGGAAACGTGGGGCAGGCAAGTTGAAAGTGGCGATTAAATATCACATTGTGAAAGGGGTAATATATAATTATACATTAATTTCCATATTGCTATTTTTGTAAGAATTATATGATTTAAAATACTGTGTACATATTGAAGTTATATTTGGAGTTCAAATACACAAACAGAATCACTACAATAGTCTCTTTTTAAAGTCACAGGTAAAAGCTTACACCTGACTGGAGTAATAGTTTCTTTTAGCTTGGTTATGTAAGGAATAGCAAACGGCTTCTGAAAAAAAATGGAACCATTTATTTAGTATCAACTAGAATCATAGCAGCATTTGATGACAGTAATAATTTGTCAGATGTCTTGTGGATGGTGAAAAAATCTGGGAGCACTTAGTACAACTAGACTGTTAAGAAATTACACTGTTGCAGGCCAGTGAAGGGTGTATGAATTAGCACTAATAATTAGAGGAGAATCTCTCATCTAGCATTTAAGGGTACAATTTTATACATACGTACCTGGGAGTAAGTCCCCTTGAACTCAACAGAGACTGCTTCTTAGCAGATGTGCATTGGATTACACTGTTGATTATGCAGAAGCGATTATGGCAACTTCTTGAACAGCCAACAATTTTCTTATCTTTATTTTTGTATTTATCTGAATAGTGATGAAAGAAACTCTTTCGTTTACACTCAAATTGAATATCAGGAGAAAGTTTTTTTCTTTTTTAGTTTCACTGTTCAAAGGGAGTAGTAGGACAGGATGGTTCATTATTTAAGTGCTAAATATGTAATTTTCTGGTATAACTTAAAAAGACATAAAAAAACAAGACTTCCCTTTATCCATTAGAAATGTACATTAACGCAAGGGACCATCACTCATATGCAGTTTAGGTCACCAACGTTTATCACAACCTCCTTACGAAGTTTAAAAGAAATGAGACTTTTCAGAGGTCAAAGGGGATTTTTTCCTTGTTTCAAATAGTGTTGTGAATATTTCATGCCTTGTGACACTGAGCTGCAGAATAAGGTCCCATTATCACAAGGGTATTTGTGAGTATGGGCATGGAAATACAAACACACACAAACACGCACACACGTATTAGGCATGCAATTATGAATAAATCCGAAACACTTTTGGTCAGGTAGGCAAATTACGCTGCTTGTGCAGGTGAGCAAAATCTGGACAAAGCGCAGCCAGGGACAGGATGCATGTAGAAGCCAACAATTAGCTTGCGCCTGGAATGCCCAAGTAGGGAGCCGTTCCATGAAACGACGATGCTGCTACCCAGTAGCCACAGCATGGACTAGGGGGAAAACCTCACAAGGCTTGCCCCCGGACGCCTTCCCTCTAGCCCATCGTGCTGGAATGGCCTGAGGGAAGTGTGCTGGTGGGAAACTTTGCGACCACCGCCAGGACTGCTTCCCATTTCGTTGCATGGCCATCCATGCTTTGGGGCAACTAGGGACTCAAGCTCTGTGTGCATGAAAGATATGAAGACTCATCTACCAATCTGGAATGGGACGCACTGAAGCCTGGGTACCTGTCGTAATGTAATACTAGTTCTGCCTTACTTCAGGCTTGCACATGTTAGACTTGGGTCCCCAGCTATTTCGCATATGTAACAGAGCTGAGCTAAATGCAACATTTGCCCTTGTGCCCCATTACTGAAAGGCTGGGTAAAAATTCCCATGCTTACTTCAAATAAAAAATAATAATAACTTGGTCATTTTTGTGCCACTAAGATGTCAAAAATCATGTTCACACACACACGCACACACACTTGCCTACTATGTTTGGAAGTAGTTTTATTATAGGCTCTTAAAGATCTACTTGTCCAAACCATTTTGACATAATCACTGGAAAGATAGAACTTGCGCAACATTTCTTCATAAAAGCATCTAAATGTGCAAATCTGAAAATGTCATTTTACCTCATCAACCCAAAAACAATGCTAGAAAGGTAACTTGAATGGACTTGTTTTGTCTATTTTAATATATATTCGTAAGTCCCTAAAATTCACAGTCCTCAATATTGCTTTTTAGGGAATCAATTTATATAGACATAAAGAGAACAAATGCCACATATGTATTTTAAAAATGTACTCATGCAAAGATGCAGCAGATTCCTTAGTATACTGAATCTGAAATGCAAAACCTAATGTATGCAGAGCTATCTAGAGGCTGTGTGATAAGAGAGAGACGAAGAGGCATTCGTATGTTTCTAGCCATGGAAATAAACCCACCTAAAAACAAATCCCCCAACATTATTGCTATTATGACATTTCTCTTGAGTGAGTCCTTCTCATGGCCAGAGGAGCTGCACAGAGAGAAATGTGTTCAACCCATCGCAGTTTCTGTGTCCTTCGACAAGTGTCATTTGGGCCTTTCGGGTTGGAGGCTGTCAGTCAGACACTTGAGTTGCTCTTCCCCAAGTTTGATTTTATCTTCCAACTCTCGCTGCTCTATGATGAGAGCTGACTTCATTTTGACAAAGTGCTCATAATCCGCAAGGCTTTCCTCACTCAGGTAATTGGCTATAATGTCAAAGACAATGCGTTCCCTTCGATCCAGGTTTTCCTTCAGCTCCTTTGCATCTTCATGCTGTTGTGTGAGCAACTTCTGCTTCTCTACCAGGATCCGCTGGAGGGGGAGGGAGGGAGCAATACCAGTCCGTCACTTAAGACTGCAGTTAAGTCACCCTACTCCCTCTGCTACTCATTTATGATAAAATTGGTTAATAAACTTATTCACTGGAGTAACCCAATGCTACACAAAGATTCACGCAACTGGGCTTTCCTATCCTTCTTTTCCCACCCTCAAATTAGCACTGGCAAGTCCTCCAACTCTGGAACAGCTAGAAGAGGTTTTCTTTTAAAACTTAGTTATGAGTATCTGCAAGGTTACAGAGATAGGACCACATGAAAAGAATCATCTCTAATTCTGTCGATTTCAGCCTGCACATGCTTAGCTTTTCCACTGAAATAAATATGATTCCAAAATTTTTCACTTTGTTTAGCTTATGCTAAACTCTATCTTCATTCCATTATTGGAGAAATAAATGATGATCTGCTGCCAATGCCACTTCAAATTCTACCGTGCAAGCACATTTGCTTGAGCAAACATTGTAGAACTCAGAGGAACCGAAGAACGGTTGTCCAACAGTACTAAGGGGTTTATAAAGCTTAAGTCATTGATTTGAGTTGGGATTCAAAATCTACCTTCCATGGATAGAAGCACGCTATTCATGGAAAGTATCCTGCCCACATTACCTTCTTTCAATAAATTAGGAAGCTGAGTGTGAACGTCGCCCATTTTCACACTCAGCAGTAATGTGTGTCCCAAAAGGTAGGTTTATTTTTGTCTGTGGACAGCTCAAGGGGAAATATGTAACCCTGAGCTTTTTTATTGTTGGAATCTAAAGCAAAGAGTTCTTTTTGAAGGTGTGTTAGTCCAACTGCAATCATTTAGGCAGGGGAAAATAATATGGGACAAGATTTGAATGAAGTTATGGACACAATCAGGGATAAGAGCTGTCATATTTCTAAACACAACATGATTCTGTCACAGATGCTGGATATTTATGACCTGACACTTGGAGGAGCACCCAGACATAGGAAAAAGATGGTAGATTTTATCTGGCCAGGCACCATTCCTATATTAGACTGGATTATATTTTTATGTCATAGGGTTTATGGTTATGGTGACTGTGACTCAGCCTCTTTCACTAAAGGCTCCTCCATTTCTCTCCAACCATGCAAAGTTTAATGACTCATTAAAAAACAAAAACAAAAAACAATTCTTTATTTGCCTGGTCAAAGTGGCTTCAGAAACTGGATCCTCTCCTGTTTACAATTCTTGATCAACCCTACTTTCAATATAAAAAGCACTGTGGTTGGTAACCTAAATATACATAGCGTATTAGAGGCTTGGTTGTAATAAGGTGGCCAATTCCGGAAAGGAAATTGCTCTACTGCCTGATGATTTCTCCTCTGGCTACAAAAGTTTCAAACTGTGTCCTCCGCCAAGCATGGAATTGTCCAGGGGGATGCTTATTGTCCCTTGACAAAGAATGAAGGACACGTGTTCAGTCAATGGAGCTAGGGAACAGTATTCTATCAAAATTGCATCCCCAGTTGCTTTCAATCTCCCCAAGGGAACTGAGTGGTTTACAAGATATTTGGCAGGTAAGCATACAGTATAAAAACTGATACAGGCTAGAAGGCAAGGTGGACACATTCCCTACACCACATTCTGCTAAGCTCAGAAAGAATGCAATCAAAGTGGCTCATAGATGGCATCACACTCTGCTAACATTACATCCTTTGTATCCCACTTCAGCTCCTAAATGTTGGTGCAGGTCTTACAGCAAAGATTCTTGGATGCGTATGTGGTGGGCGTGCCTCAGGGTTTGTGCATTATGGTGCTATTTTTTGAAACAACAGCAGACATTATTTCTCAGCCTGACACATACTCTGCCTTATTATCCAGCTATGACATGGGGGCGGAGGCGGAAGACTCCACAAGGACTTGTAAAATGTTCTGATATAGCAGCCTATCCAAAAATTACTCAGTTACGTAGAAGTCAACCCTGGGATTTGCTTACAAGGTTTACAAGGTTATTTAACAGACTTGGCAAAGAGCTCTGGCAGAAGGCTTGACGCACCAGAGTTGACTACTATGAAGGCCTACGAAAAGGGGATGCTTTGCTGAAACTTGGCTGCCCTTCTTGGAGTTTGCAAATAGAGGTATTCCTGAATGCATGAACCCAGAGAATCAAAAGTCCTTCTGGGGAGTCTTAATTCATGGACTGTGTTCGTCTGATAGATTATTATGTTGTACCCTCATGTGTAGCAGTAATAGATGTATGAAATATTTTAACCTTTTACATAAATCTACTTGTGATCAAAAGAGCACAATCAGACAGGTCTTCCTTAAATACAGCAGTAATACAATATTGCACCTTACCCGCTCTTCCGATGATGCATTTTCATCCAGGTTGTTCAATGCATTTTCTACCCGGGCTAGCCGACCAGAAAGTGATAAGAGGAGGTTGACCACTTTGTCAAGGTCCCCAATAAACATCCGGAACTTGTCAAACTCATTGGGTTTGCAGACCTCTTTTACAATTGCTTCCACTTCATCTCCAAGCAGATTGTTAGCTTGAATGTCTTCCAAGAGGGTCTTTCGAGCTTCTCGTAGTACCTGGAGCTTTCGACTTATGCTATCTATAAGCTCTTGCTAAAGGGAAAAGGGAAGAAAGGATATTAAAGTATCTAATATCATTCCATTTATTAGATACTTCCCAATACCGAAAACTCTATGGGAAGGTTGCAGCATAAAATAAAATATAGACATGATTTTCTTGCCCTCTACGAAGTATCTGAAATATTCTATTTAGAAAATAGACAGACAGAAAACCCAATGGAGTGGGGCAATGAATGTGTCTGGAGTATAAATGGGTATGTTGCGTGCTTACAGCCACATGTGCAGTCCTAAATAAAGACAAGGGAGAAGTTACAAGGCCTTCAAAGAGCTCGGAGAGGAACAGCAGCTTTGATTTTGTAGCCGTTTACATCACTTATGCCTATTAATTCTGTTCCAGAAGAACAGATGTGTCAATTTATTCCAGCAAAACAAAACAAACAGACCACCACAACCCTCTATCTCATCATAGAAGCTGATCTGATGTCAATAATAATAATTAAAAGTCCTTTAATGCTAATTGTCTACAAGATTTACAATTCTATAGATAAGTTCCCTAATAGCGGTCCTTGCTAAGCAGACGTTAGCCCTATAATGGCTTCTCTTCCTGAGCCCACGTGGGATCATTCTCCCAAGTCATGCCTTTCCTCCTTCTTACGCAGTCTACTTTGCAGCTGTTCAAATCGGCGTAAAATACGTCTGTTCTGGGCCCTTGAAAAATCCACGACACCTATTGTGTCTTCTGTTTCTGGCTCAGGGAGATCAGCATCAAGGGGGAAAGAGGCAGTTTGCTCTGCCTTCTGAGTAGAACTTGCAGCTTCCTCTTTCTCACGACTCTCTGTCTCTGATAAAGGTCCAGGCATTTGCTCAACGTGCTGGGGCTCAGAGGAAGACGCAGCAGCTGGCGCTGGGTTGTGGGGTCGACTCTTGGGCACTGGGTGCCAAGTGCAAGGTCTCCTCGTGAGTCACTGTTTCTGTGGGAGCTTCATGCACGACAGGTTTGCACATACCACAAACACATGGTTTGCCTAACTTACAGGTTGCTAAATCCTGGGTTGTTGCATGTCCATGCATCCGGTACTGTCTATTTTCTGGGAAAAAGGGGATTGTCACTATATGCAATTTCAGAAGCATAGGAAGGCGCATAATACCAGCATCTGAGTCTAACAATAAATTAAGCAATAATTTCCAACCAGCCTGGCAAAGTCTAGCATTCAGAAGTGATGGTGGAGGGAACAGAGAGGTGCAAAATGAAGAAAAAGGATTTCCCTACATCTACAATATGCTTTTCATTGAAGGATTTACAAAAGTGGAGGCTTCTTTTTTTAAATAAAAATGTTTCCATACTGTTTTCAGTTTTAGCCAAGTTTCCCAAAGTGGTCTGCAGAACAACAACAACAAAAAAATCATAAAACCAATTTAAACAAAAGCACAATTAAAACAGAATACTGAAACCAAGGAAGATCAGAATCAAAACTACATCTCAAATTAAAATATAAAAATAGATGCACATTTTGTGTGTGTGTTAATTAGGAACATCTTCTCTCCATGCCCCCTCAAAGAGATGTTCAGAGGGTAGTGACGAAAGAACAGGTCTTTTCTGTGGAAATTCCCAATTACGGAATATTCTCTCCAAGGAAACTCATCTTTAATACAGCAGTCTAAAATCTGCTTCTCTTTTCCTGGAGATTTGAATAATTTAATGGCCTAGCTTTTGCAGTCATTTTTGTTCTTCACTTCTGTTCCTCCCAGGGATTGCATCTGTCCTTTAGGTGATTTTTTAGATGGATACTTTGGTTTCAGTTATATGATTTTCATGCACAAGCTATAATATTGTGTATAGTGTTTTGTTTTTTAAGTGATTTCTTTGCAGATTATTTTGAGATTCCTTTTGTCTGTGTGAAGCAATACATAAGTGTAGTAAGTTTAGCTCAAGTAAAATCCATTAAAAGTCTGGTGGGATAAAAATACTTTTACTGTCCACCTAAAGTCCATCAGGAATAGGTGTAATCTAGTACCAAATATCTTTGGCTTCTGCTACTAAGAAAAGCAGGTTGCTTACCTGTAACTGATGTTCTTCGAGCGGCCATCTGTGCAGTCACACATATGGGTGCTGTGCCTGCGCAGTGCTTTTGGCCGGAAGATTACAAGCTAACGGTTTTTGGCAGGAAAGCTCCGCTCCCCCTCCCCCATGGCCTATAAAGAGCAGAGCGTCCGCCATTTTGTTCAGTCTTTGACGACCGAACATACACCCCCATCTGGAAAAAATATTCCTACTGTAAAACAATATTGGTACCCAGAAAAGGGGAAACATTCAGTACCGACAAACAATATCCACTCACCGACACTGAGCGGGGTCGGCGGGTGGGTTGTGTGACTGCACAGATGGCCACTCGAAGAACATCAGTTACAGGTAAGCAACCTGCTTTTCTTCGTCGTGGCCTCTGTGCATCACACATATGGGTAGATTAACAAGCTTACCATATTGGAGGAGGGGAAGCGTCCTCAATGAAGAACAGATGAAAGAACGGCTCTGCCGAAGGAGCAATCTTGTTGAGCCCGAACGTCTAAACGATAATGTTTGGCGAAAGTGCAAGGGTTCGCCCAAGTAGCAGCCCAACATACATAGTCAATCGGTACTCCTGATGCGAAGGCAGAGGAGGTAGCAGAAGTCCTAGTCGAATAGCTACGAGGAGCTGTGGGTAAGTCAATCTTAGCCAGTTGATAGGATAAAGTGATAGTATGGACTATCCACTTAGAAAGTCTTTGCGGAGTGACAGGAGCGCCCTGATCTCTGGCAGCATATTTAACGAAAAGTCTATTTGAACGCCAAATAGATTCCGTCCTAGATCTGTAGAAGACTAAACAGCGCCGAATGTCAAGTGAGTGCAATGATCTCTCTAGCGGAGTCGACGGAGACAGAAAGAAGGCCGGCAAATTGATATCTTGTCCCATATGAAAGGGAGTGGACACCTTTGGGAGAAAAGATGGATTGAACCGCAGGACGACCTTTTCTCTATGAAAGTTGAGGTAAGGTGGGTCTATGCGGAGAGTGCAGAGCTCACTGGCCCTTCGGGCCGAGGTAACCACTACTAGAAACGCTGTCTTCCACGAAACTAGACATAAATCGACTGTTGCTAACGGTTTGAAAGGAGCTCTTGTAAGCACTTGCAAAACAACAGAGAGACTCCAGGTAGGCATTACTGGCCTGATCGATGGATTCAGATTATAAAGTCCCTTCAGGAACCTCTTAATAGCAGGTTGAGAAAAGATGGACGCTCCATCTAGCATGCCACAACGATAGGCGATTGCTGCCGTATACACCTTAATCGAAGATGGTTTCAGTCCAGAGTGGTGTAGTTCTAAGAGGAACTGGAGAATTTGGTGTATCGATGATGTAAGTGGAGAGAACGAACGAGACTCGGCAAAGGTGGAAAATCTTCTCCATTTAGCCGCATAAGACTTCTGTGTGGAAGGCTTTAGAGTGGAATCCAAGATGTATTGAATGTCTGGATGAAAGATTGTCGGATTCGATGGAGCAATAGTCGGGTCCGACAGTGCTGGAGCAGCGCCGACTCCAGCGGATTCGAAGGTTGCAAATGTAGCGGATTCGAAGGTAGGATTTGAACCACTTGAAGTAGTCGACAGTATAGACGTAAGGAAGTCAGTTATCGGATTCGCCATGCTGTTAGTTTCAACGATAGTATATCTGGGTGGCAAAGTGCACCGTCCTGCTGGGTTATGAGGTACGGAAGCGGTGGAAGATGAAGGTATTCCCCGTGAGAAATGTCCAGTAGTGTGGGGAACCAAGGTTGGCATGGCCACCAAAGAGTAATTAGTATCCCCGTGGCCCGATCATATACAATCTTTGCTATGACTCTCATCGCCAGAGGAATCGGTGGGAAGACGTAAAAATTCAGGTTGTTCCATGGAATCATGAAGGCATCCCCTAGGGATTCGCACCCGATTCCTGCTCTCAAACAGAAAATCGCACACACCTTGTTCTGTTGGGTGGCAAACAAGTCCACGTCGGGAAACCCCCAGCAATGAAAAAGGTCCTCGCGTGTCTGGGGATCTAGTTCCCATTCGTGAGAGATGAGCATGCGCCTGCTGAGAAGGTCTGCTTCCACATTGTCCGTACCTGCCAGATGGACTGCTATCATCGTAATGTCTTTCGAAATGCACCAGTCCCAGATCTGCACAGAAAGTCTGGCCGGGGTCGGAGATTTCGTCCCTTGTTTGTTCAGATAAAGAACGGTGGCTATGTTGTCCGACATTATCTGAACGACCCAATGTTGAAGAACATCTTTGAAAGAGTGTAGGGCTTTAAATACGGCCAACAGTTCCAGGAAGTTGATATGATTCGTGGATTCTCGACGAGTCCAGATGCCCTGAGTATACAGGCCAGAGCATACCACTCCCCAACCCAGAAGAGGCGTGTCAGTACCGACTGTTATCGATGGACATCGGGGCCTGAAGGGGACCCCAACAGTCAGATTGTCCGGGACCGACCACCATAGTAGGGAATGGAGTACCGAGGATGGGAATCGAAGCAGTTTCGACGGCGGATCTCTCTGTGGGTGGAACGCTTTGTTGAAAAATAGCTGCAGAGGACGAAGTCGCAGTCTGGCGTGTGGTACCACAGCAACGGCGGAAACCATATGTCCTAGAAGCCTCTGGATGGACTTTGCTGGAACTGATCTGCCTCATCGCATTCGATGGACATGGCAAGCGAGAGTCAGTTGTCTGCCTCGAGGGAGGAATGCCTTTTCCAACGTCAAATCCAAGTGGGCTCCGATGAATGTAAGCCTCTGTACTGGAAGGAGAGAAGATTTCTCGGTATTAATGCATAGGCCCAGATCGTCCAATAAGGCACAGGTAAAACAGATAGAAGTGAGGAGCGCTTCCCTGAACCTGGAGACCAGGAGCCAGTCATCAAGGTAAGGATAAACTTGTATGCCCTGGAGGCGTAGGTAAGTTCAGACAGGGGCCATGCATTTAGTGAACATGCTCGGAGCGGTGGCCAAACCAAAGGGTAGAACCATGAATTCATAGAAATTTGAGGCAACAGCAAAGCAAAGGAAATGCCTATATTTGGGATGGATCGCAATATGGAAATAGGCGTCCTTCAGATCCAATGAGGTGAACCAATCCTCTCTCCTTAGCAGCGGCAAAATATTGTGGAGGGTGGTCATTCAAAACTTCCTCGTCACGATGAATCGATTCAGACTATGTAAGTCTAAAATCGGACGTAGGCCACCATCCCGTTTGGGAACTGTAAAATATCTAGAATAGAATCCGTGAAGTCCGTCATAGTGAGGTAGTTGACGAATTGCTCCTTTACGAAGAAGTTGTTGTATTTCATCGAGCAATACCGGCGAGCATGATGTAAACCGGATTGGACTCGATGGAGGGACGGTGTCGAATTCTATCCTACAGCTGTGCTGTATGATGGACAATACCCACCGATCAGATGTGATGGACTCCCAAATGGAGAGTCAGCTTCACAGCCGGTCCTCAGATGAGAGGGGGGTGGGTAAAGGATAGGGTAGAGGAATGGTTCGCCAGTCCCGTCAACGCTGCCTCCTGTCATCATATCAGCGGTGACCCTGTTGGTAGCGTTGTTGGGGCTGTTGTCGGCAGCGTTGTTGTTGTTGCTGCCTGTGTGGAGGCTGTTGCCTAGGATGGTAAGGCTGTCTGTATGGCAGACGGGTCCATGCCCACTTACGTCTCAGTTGTGACCGGAGCTCCATCCGTCGGGCTGTCATGCGGAACTCATGAAGTTTTTTGAGTTTGTGATCCGTCTTTGAGTGGAAAAGCCCGGACCCATCAAAGGGCATTTCCTCGATTCGGCGCTTGGTCTCTTCGGGGAAGTTGGTGCTCCTCAGCCACACATGCCTGCGAAGGGAGACAGCACCGACCAAGGCCCTTGAGTTGGTGTCCACATGGTGCCTGGCTGTGGACAGCTGTTGGACTGCGACGTGCATCGCCTCCTTAATTAGCACCTTGGCCAAGTTGCTCTGGTGGTCTGGGAGGGCCGAAACGACGTTGTGGAGGCGTTGCATTCCAAAACACTGGTATCTCGCCAACGTCGCCTCATAGTTTGAGATACGCAGTCCCAAGTCTGAAGCTGCATAGACCCTCCTGGCCAGGGAGTCGATCTTACGGCCCTCTTTATCTCGCGGAGTGGTGTGGCCTCTTGCCTCCCTACCCTGGGAGGACTCCACCACGACTGAGTTCAGCTTGGGGTGGTGGAGGAGGAATAGAATGTCCTCCTCCCGAACCCGGTACATGGCTTCATACCTCCATGATGCGGGTTGAGGGTGAGAGGGCAAGTCCCAGGGCTGCATCATCGCCTGCCGTAGGGTGGTGATCAAGGGCAGGACAATCGAGGTGGACAGCTCCCTGCGGACGACGTCATAAATTTTATCTGTCGACGGCCCCGGGTGCTGGATGGCATCGATATCCAGGGACTGGATGAGCCTGGACATCAGCTCCATGAAGGAGACGTGGGACTCGTTCAGTGACGCAGGCTCTGGGAGGTCACTGCAACGTCAGGAGAGGTAGAATCGACGTCTGAGTCGGCAGAGTCCGTGCCATAATACAGAGGAGCCGAAGAAGAGGACTCCACCGGCGAGACAGACCGGCTGCTTTCATCCCGGGAAACCGGGGATGCGTGCCTCGGATCCAGCGGCAGCGGGTGATCGCGAGAGTGTGGTGGGGATCGATCCCTCGGTGCGGGATAGTACCCGGTAGAGTATGGCTCGCTCCAAGATGGATAATAGGAGTGATGCCATTCCTCGGATCGTTGTTCCCTGGAGCGACTCCTGCGGGCCCTGGGCGGGGATCCGACCACATCCGCCTCCATTGTGGCCATGGACATAGGCATGGGCGACCTAACCCTGGGGGGAGAGTCCTGAATTTCCCCATCAGAGATCGACCCCCACTGAAGAGGTGGAAGTGGCTCGCTGGAGGGGTCAGCCACACGCCAAGGGGACCCTTGAGGGGTGTCCCTCATAGCTGCCTGGAGTACTGGCTCGGGTGAGGTCGGTACGGTAGCTGCCGCCGGTACCGATGCGGCCATCGAACCCGAGTCACAGTGCCGTGGCCTCTCCGGATCCTTTGCCTTCCGGGTCAGTTTAGGAGGCTTCTCCTTCCTGGCCTTCTTTGCTGATTTATCAGCATCGGCATGTTTGCACTTCTTGCGTTTCTTCTTGGGAGAAGCGGGTGGGGCCCTCAGGGCAGAGGCACCTTCATCCAAAGGGCGTGAGGGCGGGACCACTGTACCCGGGCCAGGCTTCGAAGCGACGACGAGTGGGTTGGACTGCATAAGAGCCCAATCCCACAGGAGCCTCCGGAGGCAGTTCTCCCGATTTTTCCTGGCCTGCTTAGAGAAGGCCAGGCACTGGGAGCACTTGTCGGTCCTATGCCCCTCCCCCAAGCAGAGGAGGCATAGGTCGTGCAGGTCAGATGGAGACATCTTCGACCTGCATTCTGCACATTTGCGGAAAGCCGCTCGTTGCGCCATCGCAAGAAGAGGAAAAAAAGAAGACAGTGCAGAGGTAAGAATATATTTTTGGTTTTTTTTTTTTTTAATAGAAGAAGGTAGAATGGTAGAACGAGACGACAGAACTAAAGAACTAACAGGAACTATAGAGATAACAAGAACTAACAGGGGTATAAAAACTGGGAGCTTAATAAGGAGAAGAAACACGCCACGAGTAACGGTAAGAGTGATAGTCGAAAGCAGCATGAGGCACAGTGAACGGCAGTCGCAAAGACTGAACAAAATGGCGGACGCTCTGTTCTTTATAGGCCATGGGGAAGGGGGAGCGGAGCTTTTCCGCCAAAAACCGTTAGCTTGTAATCTTCTGGCCAAAGGCACTGCGCAGGCACAGCACCCATATGTGTGATGCACAGAGGCCACGACGAAGAATACTGTTTATTTTTTTACAGCGCGCGCTCTCTCTATCTCTCTCTCTCTCACACACACACACACCTGAAATGAAAAATAAAAGCTGAGTTTCCAGAGCAGATACTCTAACACTTTAATAAGCATGAGCTTTGACTAGTGCCAGACTTCATGTATTTCTTGACAAGAAAGCCCATAATCCACATTTTAGCTAGCCTAACTGCACGGCAACTTAGCAAATTCAATTGACTTATTTGCCTGGACAAAAACTCCCACTAGTTTTTTGTTTCCCTGATTCTGAGATTTCAAACAGCAGGTGATAGATTCTTCTGTCTTACTCAACTACCCGTTAGACAAAGCCAAACCTGCTGTGCTTAATTCAGAAGGCAATCCCACAGCAGTGGATGCCAATCCTAGCTACAAAAGTTTGTCTAATGGAAAGCAGCTCCCACAATGCTACAACTGTGCCCAAGTGGCAGGTCAGCCCACTTGGCCACTGTTGAAGCAACTATGCAAAAATAAGGGAGCTGTGGCATGTTTCCTGGCTCCTCTTTATTCGAGGACAAGAGAGCCACAATCCTGGTTGCCAAAGCTTGACTTTTGACCTAAATAAGGTTTAGTTTAGGAAATGAGTCATCCTAGAGTGGTAATAATTTCTGATTGGTTTACATAACAGCCTAAGATGCTATCTCACACAAGGTCAGACTATTCATCCATCTGGAATGCTCAGCTTCCCAGTGTCCTCAACAGAATTTCTTGTCTTGTCCTTTAAAACAGAGCCCTTCAAGACTAAGCCTGGGGGTTTCTGTTAGCAACACATGTGCTTTGCTACTGAAATTCAGCCTCCTCTTAAATATAGAAGGGTGTTGGTAAGATCAGGGGTCCATGAGTTGCACTAGGTTGCATATTGGACAAGCCCAGTTTGCAGTGAAATGCAGCAATGGATAATAAAGTCTCTGTGGCAGAAAATCCATACAGTAGCTTGTTCATACCAATATGGGATTGTATCCCGAGATAATGAACACTTTACCTTGATTCCCCTGACGCATATCGGTTATGTGAGTACCTAATAAATAGAGTCAGGAGCCAAAGGTTTGATTCTAAAATCCTGACAGGATGTGCATTTATGGATTCACCTAAATTCTTACTAAACTAAGTCTCAGAGAATGCAGTCCCAACTGAGTAACAACTTTTACATATCCTCAAGTCCCTCAACACCTTTACTGAAGATAGTTACTATAATATATATAATAAACATACAGCTCTTTCAAAGAGGCTTACATAGTAAAATCATGATAAAACATATTTTTAAAAGCATAACATAAATATACACAGTGGAACAGTGCTATCTAAAGCTAATCAAACAACTTTTAAAAACAGCAACAATGGAGAAAATATTTCAATTAAAAGACTGAGCTAACTTCAAATTAATCTGGTAAAAGCAAGGTTCTTAAAAACTGTTTGAAAGCACACAAACAAGGAGCTCTGTGGAATAAGGCTCCAAGGTAACGAGGCCATCACTGAAAAATCACTCTTTTTTGTACCCATCAGTTTGATGGACCCTAATCATTGACCTAACAGCAGGGTCCTGAAGGCGTATCTTAACAACTGGCCAAGCATATAAGGGTGTAAGTGGAGCTTAAAATAACCCAGGACTGATAAAAAGGGTTGGGTTGGTTTCTCTCCCGTTAACAGTACAATTCTATATATGTCCTCTCAGATATATGCCACTGAATTTAATGGCATTGAATCCAAGGCAACTGTCTATCGGACAGTTCCCCAGATGTTAAAACTCCCCCGAGAGCCTGGCTGAGCTGCTCTTTCCATGACCACTTCTCTTCGGTTGTTAGAGACATGCCTTGTTAATTCTGTGCTCTCCAACTAGCTGTGACTTTGGCTCCTTGCTCACTCAGAGAGAAGCTTTCCTTTTACATCTTGCATGTGCTGGGATGCCAGTGCTTGTAGTGCCACATCACTTTTGATGTGACCGTGGACACTTCTGAGCACCATCACTCCCACCCAGTGGCGCCGTGGTAATTGTGATGTGCAGGCACTCAGTGAGGCAATCTTCACAGCCATGCCCCACAAAGCAAGTCCCAAATTGCAGGCAACTATGTCAATCTATATCAACAAACCAGTTACAGAGGTTTCATCTCCAACAGAAGTAGCTCCTTGTACAGCTAAAGGGTCTGAGCTGCCCACTGTAGACCAATCCACCAAAAAGTCCTCCGTATTACAGCAGGGAGAATATAGGGAACATCCAGGTTCCCACTCCCCCTTACTGTGAGGGCTGCTGTCCAGCAAGGAGGGAACATGGGAGTCTGAGAGGGTAGGCCGCCCCGAGGCTTTGTGCGAATGGGGCGGCATAAAAATGTTCTAAATAAATAAATAGGGCATGGCGTGCTAGCAATCTATCCACGGCAGGCCTAGCTCCACTGCACCACTGCTTCCACCCGTCGACAACCTGAACAAAATTCTGAGCTTACCTTCTTTTCAGACAAATCATGGTCCAGCTCATCCTCAGAAGCCTCCTCGTTTTGCTGCTGCTGCTGTTGCTGCTGCATGTCCTTCATTTTTATGAGCAGTTCCGCCTTGGGTGCAGAGGTACTATAGTAAGTAGAATTGGTTGTCAGGGGTATAGCCAGAGGCAGAGGGGGCTCCTCTTTCCTAAGCAAAGGATGAAGAAACAATACCCGCTTTAGTTTACATCTGACATTCTCACACTGAAAGGAAGAGAGGGATTGTTCTGAAATATTGTTTGCGGCAAGGAAATTGCATGGTTAAGAGAAAGATCCTCAGCTAGGGAGACGCTGCAGGGTCTAATGGCTTGCACAATATAACAATATGATTCTGGCACTCTCAGAACCTAGCTATAAAGACAGGCAATTAAAAGAATCTGCCCAAATGACTGCCTGAAAGTGCAGATTTCCATTTTGTCCCTTAATTAATGTTATCTGGCAGTATTTGGATTTCCATGCCCTATCCTTGATTATATGGGCAGTGGTAGGAAGGTAATGTTTAAATCTCTTTGGGGCTTTCATTAGCCTTGAGTATATAATCCCATAAGCACACCTTTTAGTGAAAACACAGCTGCTTGCGTTTCATTATGTACAGTTCCAATGCTTAAAAGAGGCTCTTACTAAATACATTGTTCAGTTAACAGTCTACTACTAAACACAACCTTCCCGAGGAGACAAAAAATACTTCACTGGTAATTTAAAACGGAAGATGTATAATGAAACCCAGAAATGCCAGCAGTTCTTTGACACTAAGCAGAACTACAACATTCTCTAATTTAGAGCCTGACATTGTGCATACTTGCATGGACATTCGTTTCAATGAGTCTGTTCAGCCTTATTCCCCAGGAAGGATACGCTGGATTGCAGCACAGGCTTGGATGGATTTACAGTTTGCTGTCTACTTCGTCAAGGTGGCTGGCTTTCCCCCAGAGAAAAAATGTTTAGAATAGAACTAGGCAGCATACCAAGAGTCACCCGAGTTTGAGAAAAGACTAAGCAGAACCTACTATATATAGTTACCAGAATGCCCGGTTTCACCCCTCAGATGGGCTGCACCTGAGTATACACACTGGCTGGGTTTGCACAAGACATGAAACCCCTTGGGAATTTTAGCCATGCCCTGTGGTTAAAATTCTCTTGTGCCTGACTAGCAGGTACAGCAGGGAGGCACACAATCCCCCCAATCCTCCTGCAGTATTGCAGAAGCCATTGCAGGACCACCAAGATGTCTCCTGAACCTCAGCAAGTCATAATGCCAAATGCATGGAACTGGTCGATAGACTTAAGTATGTTCATCATGGGGTTGTCCAAAACAAACGCTTTGGACAACCTACCAGCTCTTTTGGCCCAAGGAATGAATGCAACTTTGGAGAAGCATTCAGGAGCTGT
Organism: Varanus komodoensis; assembly: GCF_004798865.1. Classification (NCBI taxonomy): domain Eukaryota; kingdom Metazoa; phylum Chordata; class Lepidosauria; order Squamata; family Varanidae; genus Varanus; species Varanus komodoensis. The sequence goes on from NW_025335268.1 coordinate 79,783,169, forward strand.
ATTCCAGTGGTCATCAGAGCCAAAAGCAGAAGAGGTGGGGTCAAAAATACAATCCCCTCCACCAATACTTTGTTGATTAAAGCTCTTAGAACCAATAAGGGTTCTTAGGTGAATCATTCAATCTTTTAGAATGGGGCAAAACAGTACACAAAAGGTGGGAAACAATGAAACAATTGGTGGCTGGGGGAAAGGAGATGTTTCCCTTCTAATTAATAAGTCACATTAGTTTTGCACTATGAACATTAATGTTGCTTATTTGATCTACTGTTTTTTGTTTTCTGTTCTGTACACATTTTATGCCATGCAACTTGCAGCTAAAGCTGGCTTTTCATTGTTTTTTCATTATCCCTGCCTGTCCTGGAAGCAGATGGGAGACTACAAGGCCCAGTCCATTAGCTTGGCTGGAACCTACTGACACTTCCCTTCAAAAGCATCTCCCTCCATGACCATTTCACTGTTATTACAGAATTTATTTAACAACATGCCAGGAGTGGAACCTGAATTTGCTCAAGTTCCTCTCTTCTCCATCCATTTTTCCTTTCAGTATTGTATTGGTGGTTAAACTATATGGCATCATTGCCATTACAGATCACCTTGAATGTAAAGATAAAAAGGTTGTATGTAAATGTCATTGGCTACTTAGGCTACAATTCTACAAAGCGATGGATGGTAAGTCAATTAAGACCTAATAGCCATAACAAGAAAATGAACCTGAATACACAAATACTGGTGGCAAGAATTGGGGAGGAGAATGAGAAAGGACAAAGTTGCCATGAGGCAACCACAATGGCAGTCAAAGAAGATCAGAGGGAATACTGGGGAACTCACAATCAGCAGACAGGGGTGGAGAGAATGAGTTCCCACCAAAGGTTTCTCAGCTATGGAAGTTTCCCAAACCAAGGCTTCACGTGGGCACAGAAACTGCATGTGTGATGCATGGAGACCGCAAAGAAGAAATATTGGTGACAAGAACAGGGGAAGACTAGGGGAATTCAGGCCCTGCTCCTGGCTTACCAGAAGCATTTTTCCGCTGAACACAGGATGTTGGACTATCTTCAGCATCCAGTAATGAATTTTTATTACAAAATTGCCTCCTTCTTAAAAAAGTTAAATATGCATATGTACATATAATCTGTGCACATGATGTACATGTTGGAGAAAGGAATAGATAACATCAATGGCTTGTAGTTAAGAAATCTTTACTTACTTGTCTTCTGCCGTTTTTGGTGAAGGGACTTTTAAAAGAAGCTTTCTGCGTTGTTGTGCTTCTTCTAAAAGATGTTCATCTTTTGGGAAGATTCCCACCATCAAGTCCATTGTAGTTTTTATTTTTACATTTGGATCCAAGATATCTGCTAGTGATTTATCTTTGCCCACTATCTCTCTGGCTAGCTCTTCTGACTTCCAGTCTTCGATTGTCTTTTCTTTGGCTCTCACATAACTAACTGCATGGGCAGAAGCCTCAGTGACCTTTGAGTTGGTTCCGAGTGCTTCAGCAGGGTGCAAATATGGCAGTCTGGCTTTGTTCTCAGGCTCTGACTCCACACCTTGCCTTGTATAAGCACAGAAACGCGAGTATGACTGTTCAGAAGTGCTAAGTGTCTTAATCTGGTCTTTCTCCAAGCCGCTTGGTAAAGCAGGGGGCTCTATTGTGCTCACAAGGTTCTGCCTACTTTCCTTCTCTGCGTGACTCTCGGAATGGACGATCTTGATAGGAACCATCTTTACGGTTGTATTGTTATCCATCACTCGTTCAATTCTTGAGAAAAGAGAACAACATTAACTGCTAAAAATGCCACATCATATTTAATATATGAAACCTGTTTAATCACACATTTATGGCTTTCCACATTGTATTATTGTTAGTAGCTTCAGAATTAATGGGACTGCATGTTTAATAACAAAATACCTGCTTATGCATGTAGAGACTGAATGGCACAGTTTTGCACTGCATATTCTGGATTATTCTTAAATACACATTTCTTTTCAGCCATAAGCATTCAGGTTACAGGATGGGCAAAGCACTCAGAGATTTCAGAGGCAATGACTCTCTTCCTTTTTTATTTTTATAAGCAGAACCAAACAGCACATAAGATTGTGTGGACATGAACTTAGTGGGACTTACTTCCAAATAAATGTGCATCAGACTGCAACTTGCATACAATGTCTCTCTTTTGCAAACATTCAGTGCCTTGAACAACTTAAACCACTATGATGGCAGCTGATGACAGAGTTTATGTACTGTAGCAGCTATCTATAAATGGATTTGCACCTTTCTAGTGGCATTATATACACATTCCATTTGGCATAACCATCATGTTGCTGTAGCTACATTGGTGCAGAAGACCGCTTAGTATGCCACAGTATAAAGTCTTATCTTTATGACCTGAAAGCTTCTTAAATTTTGCCCAACACTGGGACAGCATGGTAATGCTCATGCAAACTATTTGTGATCTATGGTATACTTATCCCTTAATGAATAGCGCCTCTCTTTGCATGACAGCGATGAATTTACAGTTATCGTAATATTGGTGCACAGCAATTTTGCTTCTTTACAGTTAGTTCTGGAATATGTAATCCTAGTAAGATAACTTAGTTGGCTTATTAACATCCAGCAATGATCAATATTCACAGTGATCTTGTCAATTCCAAATGTATTTTGTCTATGTCTGAAACTCAGACGCACTGTTGAATCTTGCTACTTACCTATATAATGTTTGTCAGACTTTAAAGATGCAGGTCAAAAACCTATATTTGCATATTGTATAAATGTGGCATACTTTCATTCCAGTTTCCTATCATTATTATCATTACATTTTAGTTATACTACACTTTCTCCAAGATACTCATAGCACCCATCTGTATTCTTATTCTATGTGGTAAGTTAAGTTGAGGGGCAGTGACTAAGCCAAGTTAACCCAGTACAAATTGTGGCAGAGCAGGTACTTGAACCCAAGTTTCTCCAGTCCTAGGGTCACTATTCTGCACTTCACAATATTTATTAGCTATGAATAGCCATGGATGAAAATATGTATTTTCTACTGCTTCTGAGATCTACTGAAAACAGAGTATGTTTCTAGGTACCCTGCAATGATGCTCCAACCTTTGAGTTTTCCTGACACAGAAGGCTGATGCTGGCCAGAGAACACAATAAATCCACTGGTCTGGGTACATTCCTAAGCACACTAGCCTAATTCCACTGATTGCTATGGCACTCTGCTGATGCAGAAATACCTGCCATTGTCATCAATGCATGGCTTGCGGCCCCATCCTGCAGAGTGCTTTTGCAGCAGGGAACGGAGAGTTGCACTGTAGGGTGGATGCCAGCGAAACCCACTGTAAGAATGGAGTGATTGTTGTTCTGAATTTTACTGACAATTGGATTCTTGGTTACTTCAATCCCAACAATGCAATTGCATAGAAACTGTTTTTGACTCAACACATTCTAGACACTGGCTCTGATGTACAGTTATGGGTATCATGCATACATTACTAAAAGAATGCATAATTAGAGTGCAGTTCCAAAGTGAGAAGGGAGCACTGAAGTAGTAGGTTTACTACTTCATCCAAACCTCTGCTGGCCTGCATTGGCCAAAAGAGAAGGGGGAGGGTATTTTATCTGCTGGTGTTGGTTTTTAAATCCCCCCTGTTCCCAGTCCTTATAATGGGAGGAAAATTTCCTACCCCAGCTGCAGGCTGGCACAGGGAGGACTGGAACACCTTGCCCCAGAGGAGCAGAGAGGTTTGGATCTGGCGGCTTTAAGGCTGCCTGTGTACCTGGGATGTTTTCTGATAGTTACTGCCACAGGAACATTGCTAGGGGCACTTCTACACCTGCAGACCTCAAGGTGCACCACAGGTGTTGCAGAGGCCTCCACAATGTCTCTGCCAAATCTGAACACCCTCCAGCAAACTAGATCTGGGATTAGGATTATTATGCTGGCTATTGTGATCAAAGTTAACTCCCATTCTGTGTCATTATGCTGACATTGTAAAAATGGTGCCAGAGAAGTCAGTCAATGGACCTTGGAGTAGAAATGCTAGAGTATGAATGCATACATATGGATGCTACTCAACAGAACTGTGCGCCTCTCCCATGCACCCATGTCACTGAAATCCTAGGGCAGCCTTTCCCAACCAGGTGCACTTCAGGTATTTCGGATGGCAATTCCAACATTCCTGACCATGGCTTATGCTGGCTAGGGCTAATGTCAACAATATCTGGAGAGTGCCAGGTTGGGAATGGTACCCTCGGATTCATGGGAGCTCATCAATTCCAAATGGGACACTCTGAGTTTTGGGACAGGGCTGTACCATTTTATTACACTCACATGTTGAAATGACTTTTACAATGAATACCAAAGCTATTGTGCCTCAAATGTTCAAACTGTTTAATCACTCACTTATGGCTTTCCACATTGTATTATTGTTAGTGACATCCTTCACAGAAAAAAAAAAACATGTGGTACTGGACACAGTGTTAAGCACACATCCAGAATTCTTCTAAGTACCCATGTGACCTGTGTTTGAAACAGCTTTTCCCAACATGGTACTTTCCAGTTGTTTTAGGCTACAATTTCCACCATCCCCGACTATTGGCAATATGGGTTGGGGTTTGCAGTTATAGTCAAAAACATCTGGAGGGCATCAGGTCAGTGAAAGCTTGTTTAAAACTACACTGATGAATACAAAAACATTTAATGCCCCTGAAATACACACCAAACCGTATTATCTTGCTGATCTAAAAGTTCAAGCTCTAGACTGTCTGCATCAGTGACATTCTTTAGGCGCTCCATGGCCCCAACACCTACTCATGGATTTCTTGGCCTTCCCCATATTTCCATGTGTCCTTAGGGCAGCTAATAGAAAATGGATTTGGGAAGCATGCAACATCCATATCTTGTAATAACAACACTTACTAGAAGTATGTTCTTGCTAGCCTAAGTAATGAGAACAATGCATGCAAGAAGCATTAAGACCTTTCAAACACTATAGGAAAGTGTGAAGGTATAATCACAACGGTGATTGAGAATAACGATGACTAAATACAAATGCAGTATTGATTGGAGTGCAATATAATACATATTGCAATGGCAGATACACCACCTCTGTATACTGTTGGTTAAGAGTGCTGGACTGGGTCTCAAGAGAGCTGGTTTCTAGTCCCCACTCAGCCACGAAACCCACTGGGTGACTATGGATCAGTCTGTGCCTAACCAACCACACTGGATGGTTGTTGGAGGATAAAGTGGAGAGGACAAGGTTGTAACTTGGAACCTTGGAATGGCAGGACACAAAAGCAATGCAGCAGCAACAAATAAAAAGGGAAATATCTGTACCAACCTCAGTCCTGAGTAAACCTCAATTTAATGTGAACTGAAGCAAAACTTTAAGTAGAAGGTTAATACATTCATGCTAGCCATCAGTGTAAATATAAATGCCACCACAGGTTAAATCCAGTGTTGCATGAGCTCTCTGCAGTAGGACTTTCAGAGAAAATACTCCCATCTGCTGCTTCCTGGGAACCCCCGGATCATCTTTGTAGGGTCCTTCAACCCTCAGGAGCAGACTTGGATGCCTGCAGCCATCTGTGGAGGGGAGAGCAAATCCATTCTGCCAGCTATTTCCATTCCATCAGCAGATGGCCACCACTGGATCCAAAACTAAGCAAGCAACCAATACAAATCACATACCTCTAATTTAAATGTCTTTTTTACATATAGAAAAGCTTCTAGTCTTCATAAGGTAAGTATTTCATGCTCCTACTAACAAAAAACTATTCTAGTCTATTGTTCAGCTGAGCCAATTTAATAGTCATCTATGGCAGTGATTTTCAACCTTTCCACAGCTGGGGACTGGCGAAAACAGGAAAACCCACCTCGGGGACCGCTGAGGCAGAAACAAAAAAACACCATACACATAACACAGTATAATACAATACTAATACACAGTATTGTGTGTGAGTTTCCAAACACAAAACCAAAAAAGTTAAATTTCTCCAAAACAACCAGAAACCAAACAACAAAAAATGCCAACAAAACAACAAAACCAGTGTTGTGTGGCTCCCAGCCAGCTCCCACCAAGCTGTCTCTCCCCTACCTGTCCCCCCTCCCCGGTGCATCCCCCATGGACACGATGCCAACAGATGAAGAGTTGGTGAAGCACAACCAGACCCCGTGCTGGTCCACAATAAATGGGATGCAGCCCTCCACCCCATGGACTGGCACTGGTCCACCAACCAGTGGTTGATCACCACCCGTTGATCTGTGAGATACTTTCTGGAAGGTCATGAAGAGAATGAATCCAAGGGTCCTCCCCTATTGTTTATTTCTCAACAGTTGTCTTTGAATGGGGATGCTCCATTTAGCTGTCAATGTCCAGGGTCACTACTATGAGAAAGGTAGTGGCCCTGAAGTTTTTTAACTCTACTCCCAGTCAGTTTTATTGGATGAGCCATTCTAGTATTAAATATAGGAGAGAAAGTTCTCTGTATGCCACAAATAACTTTATGAACTTCACTCCCAATCAGTTTTATTGGATGAGCCATTCTAGTATTAAATATAGGAGAGAAAGTTCTCTGTATGCCACAAATAACTTTATGAACTTCACTACATTTCCCCCTTATTTTTCTAAATTAAGTGCTGCTTTTATTTAAAGAAAACACTCATACCCACAATCACTTTGGTTGCTCATTTTCACGTGTTTCCCCAAATAATAGTATATCCTTATCCAACTATGTTTGTATAAAGTTTTACAAAACCACCTCAGATTATAGCTAAATCCTAAATGTACTACACAGAAACCTCCAGCTGAAATATGAATTAAGTAAGTTGTACTGGATTTATGTTCAGATAAATTATAAGGCTTTGTGCTTACAAATGAGAAGGCTAGCCTGGAAGCCACGGGGAGATTCTAGTTTTCTTTCTTCTTTTTTAATTTTGTTTCAGTAATGTAAAACACCAGTATCTCTGGATCTTAGTCAAAGGGAGTTCCTTCTTGCAGTATACATTGGTTGTTGCTGTTGCGTCATAGCCTATAAACTGCCACATTATTTCTAAAACAATCTGGAAATTTTAGGATTAGACAGACAAGATGGCAATCACTAATGTAACTTAAATATTAAGATACATGGTTAAGAATGGGTATAAAGCCGCATTACCTAGTGGGATTGTCATCTTCAACAGCCACAGGAGGTTTGTCAGTCAATTTCTGTGGAGCAAACTGTGGTGACGGAGACCGTGACGCCTCCATTTCGGCTTTCAAATGGTGATGGTATGTTGAAGACAGCACAGGTGCAGACGGGAAGTGTCTTTTTTCTTCTAAGTGCGGACAAACATTATTTGTGGGTGCTGATTGTGGAGGCCCCAGCACCTCGGCACTTATTAATTTTCCAGGAACCTTTAGAGAAGTCTGAGGAGATGAACTAACTGCAACCACACTGGCAGCAGTGGGAGAGCAGGGCTGACCTGGCCTGTTGGACAGTGTCAGTAGAGAATCTGAGGAAGTGGAGAGTGATGCTGGAGAACAGTCCTGTTGATGGTATTTATTATCCCGCTTGGGAGGGGGAGGCCGCTGAGGCACAGGGCCATGTTTCTTATTCAGCAGTGCTGAATCTGCCGGCAGACTCTCCTCCTCTTTGCCTGGTGATGCACAGAAGTAGTTTGTGTCTGATATTTGTAGCTCCGAAATGGCAAGAGGCAGCACACTGTGATCTTTTCTTTTCTCACTTATGTTTTCCTGCAAGTACCTGTAATCACTGGGCAACGTCCCAGATCTACTTCTGCTCCCTTGAGATGCAACTGCAGGCTGACCTGTGTGGGATGGCTTTGGGATTGCCTTCCATTTGTTCCCGGAACTGTAATCCTGCCGAGCAGTGTCCTCCTCCCAGTGGCATTCTGGGTACCCTGTATCAGTCGGCCTAGGAAAAAAGAGGAGGAGAAAAATTGCTATTGCATGGTCATCACTGGAGCACTAATGAATGAGCTGTGGGTTCAAATTAGTTGTGAGGCCAAAGATCTGAAGGTTATCTCACATTCCACAGCAATACGTAACTCTAATCTACCCAGACAGTGTGGTTTGAGTCATTCTATTTTATCAGAAATACTATGCAAATTCCCCACTGTTGCTGTAATAGTATAGGTAATATTATTTAACCAGAGGCAAAATGCAGCTAACAAAAACAGAATGACTGTTTCATTCACATGTAAATTAAAGGAGGTGATTACTTGAAGAAAAGTTGTACAAGCTATTTGATTTTCTTTAGACCGTGGGCTTTGTATCCAATTATACAGGGATAATTCAAACTAATCTTGCATTCCCCACCCAAATCCTGTTCCTCTACATTAGATCATCCAGGAAGAAATCAGATGGCGACATAGGCTTACACTTAAGGTTGTAAAACAACTACAATGTACAATTGCACAATATAGATTTGCTGATGGTGGGACAAGACAGAAGAAAGGAAAATATTTTTCAGAAGAGCATAAGGTATGACAACAATTTGGAGTGAAGCCCCATTGACCTGAACTGAATACTACTAAGGTTAGTGTTTGTTTATATTATTGGTTTATTGTCACATTATGGATTATTGTCTTATTACTTATTGTTTTGAGTCTGTGTGTTTTGTAATCCACTTTGAGAATCCTGTTGGACAATTGATTTGTAGAATATAAGCCAAATAAATAAATAACAACATTAAGTTTGAACTAATAAAAATTAGGTGTTTTCTGGCACTCACACAAAGTTTTGTGGAAATGGTCTGACCAGCTCATGAAAAAAATATTTCTCAACATTTAAGTGGAAGTCACATCACCCATGGATCTTAGGAGGGTGCAAATTTTGCTTTACAATAAAAAATGCCTTAAATATCTGTAGCAAATATTTTCTGGAAAAACTACACAACCTTCCTTTGCAATTTCATCCACTGCTAATTATAAGCAGGCCCCTGCATTCCACCTACTAAAATCAATGAATAAACACAATGCCAGCAAAAGCATCTGAGTAACAGCCCTTATTCTGTATACTTTGTTCTAGCAATAAGGAGAAGGGCAAATAACTACACCAGCCTTTCCTAGGTAGTGGAAGGCTGGAACAAACAGTGAGGACTTCTGGGACACGTAGTCCAAAACAGAGTACCAGGTTAAAAACGGCTCTGTTATAGGCTTGAAGGGCACTGAAACGACAGCCCCCACTTGAGAAAATCTCACTCAGCCGCATGCCTGTCTTCTGAAAGAGTTCAAGCTGATTTTGCCAACCTGTTTGCAAGTATGTGTGCAGCTAGCTGAGCTGCAGATTTTGGTGAGAAACTGTGGTGCAGGAAGCTGAAATTCACAGAAAACTGAATTCTGAAAGTTGTTGCAGTCATTCAATCACATCCCACAGAACAGCTTTGATTATCAGATCAGTATAGTAATGGAAGACTGTCCTTCTATATAAGCTTTCAAGGGTAAGATAAAAATATTTCATGGATTCTTCTATATTGGATATTCTGCTTTACAGAGAGAAAGAGAGAGAAGCTAGCTTCATTAAAGGAACTACCAAAACTAGATGTATGATATTCCTGAGGTTATACTTCAGTGCTTAGGATATATGAACAGACATCAGTAAGAATGATTATATGTCTAAAGAAAGTGCTGGAACAAGCTGATTTCTCAAAATATGGGGCAAGCGGAAATGAAAAAGGCAGCACTAAATAAAGGAGTGAGCAGGAACACAAGAACAACTGTGATAGCTCTATAATTAAGAAATGGGTTTAGTAATTTAAATGGGGGGGTACTTAAAGAGTTTCCATATAAACATTTTCTAAAGATTTTAATAGGAACGCCGGGGAAGGTTTCCTTTCCCCATTCTTTTAAAATTAGTGCTATTTAGTAGGGTTTTTTTTTTAAGAATGTCAAAAAATATAGACGGTAAATCTTAATTTTAAGGAATTAAATGGATTCATGGGGGTGGGAAATGAACTGCACACACTGGCTGGGTTCAGATGATCCACTCTTTGCTTAGCAAGACTCATGCAGCCACATAGAGCTTGTTTTGTCCCATGCTATTCCTTCCTTTGCATGTATGCAGAATCAAGCCAGGAGGGAAGAAAACCAGGGCATCCAGTTATGTCTAGGGCAAAGAACAATAATTAAAGGTTTCTAAACAAACCAGAGGATGAAACCATGGGTTAAATTTAGATATCACATCAGGGCTTATCTGTTCCCAGTTCAGACACAGCAAGAAATCATATATGTTGACTGTGGCTTGTTCATGCAAAGACAGAAGCAAAGCAGAAGCAAAGGGGGTACAGCTTTTATATAATTTTATATACAGCTTGTATATAATTTTGCTTACCAAAATGAGATTTTCTTATCTGAACACAACCCAACAGTAATTTTGCAAGAATTAAAAAGCAAGCAGAAGTACCTCTGAGACCCAGAAAGAAGGCAGGTTTGCTTTCTGATTAGAGGAGGTTGGAGAGACACTGTGAGCATAGAAAAGAAGCTGAAACAGAAAAGCAGGAGCCTTAGGAATGCTGCTTGTTCCAGATTACAGACAGAATAAGAGCGATTGATTAGACATTTTTAAATTATATTAATTGGATGCACTGAACACAGATGTTAAAGTTCTAGGCCTGTGGAAGCCAATGTCAAACTTCCTGGACAATTCTAGAAAGGCAGAATCTCATTTAACTAGAGCTGATAAGTAGATGCAAATAATGTAGATCTGTATTAATTGAAATAATGCCAGAACTACAGTTACTATAGTAGAAGGAAGACTGGCTCAGGGCACCTGAATTACTAAGCATAAATGTATAAACCATTACTGAATGTCAGCTAAACACATTCCAGGATGCTTCTCTTGTCTCTTCTCTTGTAGGGTTTCTACAAGTCAATCCCACATTTCAGGATGCTTAATCCATAAACTTCAGATGCTATTGTTGGTAAATGGGAAAATCAAGTATAAAGGTTTTGCAAAACTTTCTAGCAATGTAACCAACAAGAACATCTGTGAAACTATATACATGCCTTGTGAATTTTGCACCTTTGCTTATTGCAAGAATGATATTCACTGGCTGCGGAAGAAGATTACACCTGCAATCATTTCCATTCTTTAATTAGGTAAAACTGATTTAATATGCTGTTTTAACTTCCAGACACTGTATTATTATTTTACTGTCTGGCAGAGTTCCTTAGTTTTGAGACATGCTCTTTCTTTCTACAGTCCCTCAAAAACTAGACACACTCCTAAAGACATATTTTGTTTCCCTTCTTTTCCAGAGTTTTGTCATTAATTTAATTGAATTTTGCCTCAAAATTAAACTCTACATACATAGTACTATTTGATTAGTTTTTTAGAGCATTGGTAGTGTGGGAAAGGAGACAGCCAATGTTTTCAGACACTGGCTTGACAGCAAAATCCTGTTGCATGTTTACTTTGACTTAAGCTCTACTGAATTCAATGGGACTTACTTAATGCCACGTACGTGCATTCAAGATTACAGTTTAAGGTCTTGCACAAATCATTTGTATAAATCTCCCCTTTGATGCAATGTTATTATATTTGAGAAAGTATCTAATATAATGACACAGTGTTGTTGAGTGTACACACACACATACACAATGCATGTACACTGGAACCCTTTTTGACTGATAGGATGCAACAAAGGCATGCCAATGTGCCTGGTTACTCTGCATACAAGGCATACTGGACATCCCTGTAACATCCGTATTGGTGAGGACTAGTTGGGAGATCTACATTGCTGTTAATGAAGTAATAATGCAGCACTTAGAACAGTGAATGACAAGCACTCATTTATGAGAGAGAAATGAAAGCGCTGTCAGGGGAACCATGGGGGTGAGAGCTTTTGTACATCTTATCCTGGTATGTGAGAATCAAATTTGTTCCTATCTATGTAGACCCAATCTGGGATTCAAAGAGGTCAAATTTCAGTGCAACAGAATGTTTAAAAATGGCTTTGATGTGCATTAAGTAGGCCATTGGTAACACACAGGGTGTCATGTCAAGGTAACAGTACTCATAAATCATCTTGCACAGCTTTTGTCATGGTAATATTAATATTTAAATGATGCCAGAGTGTGGGGGTATGGAAATATAATGAGGATTAGCATATATTGTGTTCCTGTTGGAATCACTTGCAAGAATAAAACCTTAAAAGTATGTTAGTAAATATTTCATTTGTATTGCTCTAAAATGCCCCAAGGCAGACAAATTCTCTGAAATTGTCATGGATGTTTGAATGCGTGCTCATGCAAGGAATAGGAACACTACTCAAAAATCAGACAGACATTTTGTATCTTGGCATGCAAATTTGAAAAGAACTTGTGAGAAAGCCAAAAGAACAGGGTGTACTATCACCCATAGAGCATGCTTGACCAAGAATTCTTCAGTCTATCGCCAATATATTCTCTTTAAGATTTTATCACAGTTATCAAAACAACAAAATACATGTACTATTGTTACACATAAAATGATCTTAGTTAACTTGTGCTTGGAATTGAAAGGACACAGTCCAAGAGAAGTCACAGCTTCAAATATTTTCTGTGAAAGTGACTGACTGGGCTTTATGAGACTGGGCACAAGAGGGTTATAAGGAAAAGGTGGCTGCATTCAACATAGAGGGTGGTGATTTTTCATGCAACATTTTCATGCCAATCATATTACCCTGCAGAGACTGGAGCTTACTGGTCAGAAACGAGAAAAGAAAGCAAGCTTCAAGCAGCAGGAGAACCCAGAGGCAAAAACCTGTAAAGTGTTACAGCAGTGTTAAGTTCCAAGAAGCCCATCTTGGCAGTTCCTTCAATGATTTTGCAGGACAAACACACCTGAGAAATATAACTCAGAATCCCTTTTCATTAAGAGATCATGTTTCCCCCACCCCAAAGCAATCATTGGGATGAAAAATCCCCTTGCCTACAAATTAAAACACATTTTGATCATAAAAGGATAATAAAACAGAGCCTCAGATGTGCATGACATTTTCACCTTGGCATGATGTTAATTTATATATTTGTTACACAGTGAAACCATGGACTATTTTAGTGACGCCAATAATTTTAGCCATATACCTGCTCAAATGGAAAGTAATTAAGAGTTTCTATCCTATTTTCATCATAATATAATTATTTATAAGAATGAAGGACCCCACTTTCTACATTTGAAATGTTTGCCTTTTTTTGTGAGCTTGCTTTCCTAAACAGAACAAAGGGTGGCTTTGATATACAGTAATCCAGTGTTTGTTCTTGAAGTAGTTTCCTGCATGTACAACTAAGTCCCCGGCTGCATGTCATGGCCAATCCCAAAATCAGAGCCAGCAATCTCCTGTTCTCTCTGACTAATTATTAGCAATGCAAACCACATGTCAAGACATTATCACATTGGGAGTTTCTCCACTCCTGCCCTGCTGTTTGCAGGTTCCGGAAAATGACTGTTCCTTTTGCCAAGGAACAGCAAGGCACAGCCAGTTGCTCCTCCAAAAATATTTGCCAATATCACATCTGCTAGCCCACACATCTAACCAGAAACGCAGCATAAGAAACTGAATCAAAATAGATTAATTATCAAGGAGCTGTAATTATCAACTGTAAGCACCTGCATTTACACAAAATACACATTTTTATATAAATGTCCCTTGCCCTCTTCCAAAACAACAAACGGAAACCACTAAAGATAGTTTGGACTGAGACAGCTTGCAGGAAGAAGTCTACTTCCCCACAGGGGGAGAGAAGCCTCCAGGACAGTAGCAAAAACCCAAAAATATAGAAATAAGAGTCTGTCCTCCTTCAAAATGATACCTCACCCACACAAATGAATTATTCCTGTCTTTGCATCATTAATTATAACTGGGGAAAGGGGAAGAGATGAGAGGCTGCTGTTTTTGGCTGGAGCCACACATCTGCCGTAATGTCTACTTCTGGCCTAAACAGAAACAGATGTACAAATTGACTGTGTGGTAGTGAACACCACACCCCCCAATGTTCAAATATTATTGATCAGCCTCTGACTTTACTCTGTATGACAGAGAAGGCAAGCAACCCAAATGACAATGTTTGTTTTAGTCCAAGCACAATGGGGGAAGTCCAGAATGCTGGCATGGTGATATTTTTCCCCTGGAATTCAGGAATAATCAACATTTTGTGCATATAATCAAACCTATTAATATGAAACTAAAGAAACTGCATAAGACACAGAAGAGTGCTGATTAAAAGAAAGTAAGCTACCTACAGATGTGAGACATGGACTGCAAAGTTAATACAGTGGGGAGTAGAACTGTCAAAGGAATGTGACACAGAGACGATTTTTTTTTAAATTCAGGTATCTGAACCAAAAATATTGACCATTGTAATTTAGGACAGAACACCTATTCCTTTTATTTCACAGTTTTCCACTATACCATATTTCTTTCCACACAGAGATGCTTTCAAGGAACTTTCTGAATTTTGTACAGTTTTCCTCTGTGCACTAATAGCCAACTTCTCCTGGATGCATCAGCATTTTGCACTGTTCTCCCTTCTAATCTGCAGAAGAACTCAGTGCTCATCAAGCATGATGTGAGCAAAGACTGAAGGCATGGTGTAGCACCCTTACTGAAGGTAAGCAGATCTAGCTTTGGCCAGCGCCTTAACAGAAGGCTGTCTAAAACCTGCCTTTTTTCCATAATGGAAGAAAGAAAAAGACAAATGAATAAACAAACAAACCAGAATGCTGTTATATTACTATACCTGCTATACGGTTAAACTCCTCTTCATTATTACTTATGCCAGACATACAGTTTAACCATTTAGAGTCTTCCCTCTGGTATCCACTTAACTTCATCTGAGTGCATAAGACATAATGGCTCACAACTGCATGTGTAAACAGACTGAAGGGCCCTGGGAGACTTTGTACAACATGCTAAGCCACTCTGTGAATAAGCTATAGAGTGCTGGACACTTGTAACCCCCCCCATCCCACCCCCCACGACAGATGCTGAGGCTCAGTGTGCCACATTCTCCCATCAGTGTTCCAGCCAGCATCCCAGCATCCTCTGTAGCAAAATGCATCTTGTTGCCCCATCCCTGTTCCAATCACTACCCCTTTTCCAGTGCTGCAATTTCCCCCCATAACCTCAGATATGCTTAGTTTTGTGGGGTGGGGGGTTCTGGCTCCAGAAAATTGTGCAGATGTGTTTGCAACTTTTCAGAGCACTTACAAGTGTGGTTACTGCAGATCCCTGACGGTTGTAAAAAGAAAAATATATGGTAAGCTAATGGGTGGGAAGTAAATGGAGTTGCACACCTGCAGTAGCTGCTGTAACAGCAGGTGAACTACTGTATTTTTCGCTCTATAAGACACATTTTTCCCCCTCAAAAGGGGAAATGTTTGTGCATCTTATAGAGCAAATGTGTGTGTGCCCGACACCCGGGACGCTGCTGGCTGACTGCACGACGTGGCACCACCTGGCCGGCATGTGCTCGGCATGCGCTGCTCCACAACCCCAGCCCCCGGCGCAGGTGAGAGCTGTGCCGCTCAGGGGGAGGAGTGCGGAGGAGGAGGAGCCGCGGCCTTTAACCCGCCGGCCGCACAGAGAGCACGGAGAGATGGACTGCTCACCCCCACCGCCGGGGAAGACCTGCCGCCGCCGCCACGCCGCCCAGAAGACCACCACTGGCACACTGCCAGCCGCCTGCACCACGTGGCACCACCTGGCCGGCACGCGCTCAGCATGCCCTGCTCTGCCCCGCCCCCGGCGCAGGTGAGAGCTGTGCCGCTCAGGGGAAGAGGTGTGGAGGAAGAGGAGCCGCGGGCTTTAACCTGCTGTCCGCACAGAGAGACGGACTGCTCACCCCACCACCTAGGAACTGCTCACCCCCACCGCCTGGGAAGACCTGCCGCCACTGCGCTGCCCAGAAGACCACCGCCGGCATGCTGCCGGCCCCACGTGGCACCACCTGGCTGGCATGTGCTCAGTGTGCCCTGCTCCGCCCCCCTCCTCCGGCACAGGTGAGAGCTGTTAATCACAGGTCGATGTGTGTTTTCAAATGGCAACCCGTCTTTTAATGAAGCCCATGGGGAAGTGATGGGGAATGTGCCTGTGATTATGAGGAAGCTTTCCATGGATCAGTTATCTGTTAGTTGATCAGACACATTTTTTTTAGGAGCAGTGGATATTTGAACAGCATTACCTTCGTGTATGAAGTTTATTCTTCAAAGGCTACTTAGTCCGCTGTGTGTTTGATTCACCGTACAATATCTCATTTTTTGTCAGAAGTTTTTTTTTCTATTATTTACTAGTAGGGCAGCGTGGACATTACTGGCTTTTTTAGATTTATTATTGAATTGTCTGAAGCAGCTCTTGTACAACTGGTGTAGATTGTGGATTCCTTCAATAATTCCACTAAGAAAGTGATGTCAGTGATTGTGAGCAACAGAGCTTCATAAATTCTGACTCTAGTGATGATGAGTTCTATGGGTTCAACGAAAACTAGAAGAGTACTCGAACTTTAAACTCTCTCTTTTGTTAATGACAGTGATGATGGTTCTTAGTGCCGCTGTTGACTGCTGTTCACTTTACAAGGTTGAAATACGGTATTACTGTATTCTGTTATAGTTTATTAAATAGTTTAGTAAACCATTTGATTCAGAATATTTTTTTTCTTGTTTTCCTCCTCTAAAAGCTAGGTGCGTCCTATGGTCAGGTGCGTCTTATAGAGCGAAAAATATGGTAATTTACTTAATCCCTTCTATTTACTAATGTACTAAATTCCCAGCCCTTAGGTGTAGACAGAGTTTCCCTCCATTTATTTTCCAGCCAGTAAATTAGCCTTTATTTCATAATCCACTTAAAAGTAACAGGATTACATTGTCAAGATGGGCAATGTCCCTTCTTTTGCTACACTTACTTTTGCCACCCCCACCAATATAGATGGACAGACGGACAGTCGGACTCCATTGCGGTCAAAGACCTGCTCCGTTCAATAAATACATAGATTTAAAAAGTAAATACATAAAACATCTATATTAAAATCCCATTTGGATTAACAAATACTTCAGCACAATATCAGACATCTTAAATTGGTGACAATCCCAGACTTTGTCCTTGTCCAACTAGGTAGAGCCACAATCCCCCAGGATCTGTCTTTGGACATCCATTGTGGCCATGAAAAAATTAGCAACCCTATATGTTATTGTTGCGTTAGTGTCAGACAGCAATATATAAATATATTGTTGTTCTGTACAGCCTGGGAAGCGATTCATCAGTGGGGAAATGAGTGTGGTGCGAATATCCCTGAAGAATGTGTACCTCAACAGGGCATGCTCCATAGTTTCTATCTGTCCCATACCACAGAGGCAAAAGTGCTCTGACCAGGGGATCTTTTTGTACTGTCCCTCCAAAATTGTTGAGGGGAGTCTGCTAAGGCAGACCAAGGAAAAGCCCTTCTGTGTTTACGGAGGTGTTTGAGATAGGGTGTAGCTATTACAATATGTCTTACATTCCTCCCTAAGATAGAATTCAGGGGCTCTATTGAGATCGCTTTGTCTTTCAATATCTGCAATACACTGCTTGATGGTTTCTGTTGCCTGTTCAAAACTCATATTTAGTACAGTCCGCGGGGGGAGGTCCAAGAGGGCCCAATATTGGTGACAACTTACCATTCAGTCCCAGCCAACACTGCACCAATCAGAGTATGTGCAATCTTGCCTTCTAAATTTCCATGTATGTTACCTATTCTACTTCTGTGCTTCATATTTGGCAGCAGAAACAGAAAGAAATTGACAAGACAAGACTATAGACAGCCATAAGAGCACTCTTGTGAAAGTTGTCCCAGTGTCCCCTCCTCTGAAAATAGGAGCACCTTTGTGCAATTTCCTAGAACCAGAAAAGAAGGGGGTGAACCAGTGGTAGTTAGTCCAGCACTGGGCCCTGGTGGCAGAGAGAGAGCTGAAACTGCAAAGAACTGCAGGGAATTTTGCTGCACCTGCTTAGTGGCTCACTACTAGATTCCAACAACACACAATATAACACAACACACAGAAACTTGCTCTCTCAGTTTCTGATGACACAACAACCATACATGGGCTGACCAACTCTGACAACAAGCCACAGATTCTGCTCTTGGTTCTTCCAATGTGACAACTCCCCTATGTCAGGCAAACCAATTCTTTGCTGAATACGCACATGCTCATTATACTCATGAGATTGCCCATTGCCTTAAATTATGTTGTAGCAGAGCTCCTCTTAGCAGATGTAGGTTGGGCTCCTCTACACCAGGGATGGGACATCCCCATGAAGCTCAGCAACTACTTTCATTGACTTGTTTTCCCAGCCACATGTTCTCTCTCATCAGCTGCTGGGCTTTCCCCTGTAAGGAAAGGGGCAGGAACAGCATTCAGTTCTGCTTCCTTCTGTAGACATGGCTAGGGCTGACAGTGGGATGCCTCATAGAAGTGCAAATCCATGGTTCAGTCCTCCTTACTTCTGGGTATGGACGCAGGGCCTTGCCCTGCTTTTTTGTGAGTAGACCTGAGCCTCAGGCTTCCTTCTGAGAGAAGAAATGTACCCTAACACAGATTACTAACATTGTGATGTGGATTTCTTTTAAAAAGCAACCCAGATCTTTTCAGTTTGGGGGCCCACCCACACTCTGATGGCCTGTTTGGAATTGGCCTTTGGGCTGAGAAGAGTTATACACTGAGAGTAGGTCCTACTGCATCTTATAGGCCTGACCTTTGAACAGCCATACATAGTAGGGCAGTGTTACGTTGTGCAGAGGTTTTAGGTAGACCTGTACAAGGCACTCTCATTCTATTACATGCCCTAGCATTCTGCCTCAGAGTTCCACGTGTGTAAGTAGCAAAGAGGAGTAGCTGAAGGTGAGTCAACCCACTATAATAACCACCATACTGACCCAAGGGACAGTGGAAATCAATGCTGCTGATTTATAGGCCACAAATAAATAGAAGAGTCACCTGCGCGCACGACACCTGCGCGCACGGCAGCGGCAGCGAACGCCCGCGTCCCGGACCCCACCACCTGACTGCCACCACGCCCTGCATGCGTGAGAGGCGTGGCTGGGCGCGGCGAGCGTCGGAGGAAACCCTGCGCCCTGAAAAGCGCCAGCGGCGGCCGGGGCTGGCAGCCAAAGGGCGTCGGCCAAAGGGCGGTGGTCGCCACCGTTTGGGCACCGTTTGGGGGCCGAGCGGGGGGCTGGGCTGGCCAGGGGGCTTTGTTTGGCTGTGTGATATTTAGCCTCCTGCTGCGCTGCGTGTCATTGTAAGTTTTTAACTGTTTCTATAATTGTATGGTAATTTAAGTTGTTTTATGGAGTCGTCCCTGGCCATGTTGCCGCTTGCGCTTCCTTGGGAGCGCACGGGCGCTGCCACTGGGGTAGTCTTGGGCAATGGACGTTACAGCGGTGGGAGCTTAACGTGTCCGCATAGAAGAAGGAGGGACAGATGGTTAACACCTGTCCCTACTTCTGGTTTCGCTCCCAGCCAGAGGGTGCCAGGGAGTCTTGTCAGCCGCCCCTCGGGCCTGACGGTGCAGTTGCTTAATGCCAGGTCGGTCAATAACAAATCTTCCCTCATCCATGACTTGATTGTGGATGAGGGGGCCAACCTGGCTTGCATAACGGAGACCTGGGCGGGAGGGGGGGGATGTGACTCTCTCCCAACTATGCCCGCCCGGGTATCTGGTTCAGCACTGTTTGCGCCCAGAGGGGAGGGAAGGGGGGGTTGCTTTAGTTTACCGAGCCTCCATCTCTCTCACGGGACTTCCTGTCCCTTCGAGGCCAGGGCTGGAGTGTCTCTACTTGGTGTTGGGCGACCGAGACAGATTGGGGATTCTGTTGGTGTACTGTGCACCCTTCTGCCCAACAGTCTCCCTACCTGAGCTGACGGAGACTGTCTCGGACCTGGTGTTGAGGACCCCCAGGATGTTGGTCCTGGGGGACTTCAATCTCCATGCTGAGACTGATCTGACCGGGGCGGCTCAGGACTTCATGGCCTCCATGGCGGCCATGGGGCTGTCTCAACATGCCATTGGCCCGACCTTTGAACGTGGACACACTCTGGACCTGGTTTTTTCGACGGGGCAGGAAGAGGGTGGTCTGAGGGTGAGGAATTTATGTTTGACTCCCCTGTCATGGTCAGATCACTTCCTGGTGAGGTTTGTGCTCGAGAGCGACCTCTCCCTCTGTAAGGGTGCGGACCTGATTGTGTGGGTCCGTCCCCGGAGCCGGATGGATCCGGATGGATTCCTGAAGGCTCTGGGGGAGTTTCCGGCTGACAAGACTGGTGTTCCTGTTGAGGCTCTGGTCGAACTGTGGAACGGGGAGATGACCAGGGCTGTAGACACGATCGCTCCTAAGCGCCCTCTCTCACCGGGCAGAGACCGCTCTTCCCCTTGGTATACCCCTGAATTGAGGGCGATGAAGCAGGTTGGGAGACGGCTAGAGTGTAGGTGGAGGAAATCACGTGATGAATCTGACCGAACACACTTGAGAGCCCACTATCGGGCCTATGCTGTGGCGGTGAGGGCAGCGAAAAAGAGATTTTTCTCCGCTTCCACTGCCTCCTTACAATGCTGTCCGGAGGAGCTTTTTCGAGTGGTGCAGCCCTGGTTTGTCCAGGTCCGAACGAAGACCTGGTTCCACACTCAAAGGCCTACTGTGACAACTTTGCCAGGCATTTCAGGGAGAAAATCGCTCAGATTCGTCACGAGCTGGATTCCACTATTGATACAGAGGTTTTAAGGGAGACGCCAATGCCGCCGTCTGGTCCAGAATTATTGGATGAATTTCAGTTATTGCGGCCCGAAGATGTGGACAAGGTGCTTGGACGAGTACGTCCCACCACTTGCCTATTGGACCCTTGCCCGTCTTGGTTAATAAATAATTCCAAGCACGGGATTGGAACCTGGATCTTGGAAGCTTCTCTGAGGGAGGGTCGGGTGCCTGCCCCTTTAAAGGAGGCAGTAGTCCGACCGGTCCTGAAGAAAGCATCACTGGATCCAGAGATGGCCACTAACTATAGACCAGTGGCCAACATCCCATTTCTGGGCAAGGTGTTGGAGTGAGTGGTGGCGGGACAACTCCAAGCACTCTTGGATGAAACTGATTATCTGGATCCTTTTCAGTCTGGCTTCAGACCTGGGTACGGTACTGAATCTGCCTTGGTCGCCCTGTACGATGACCTGTGCAGGGAGAAGGACAGGGGGAGTGCGTCCCTGTTGGTTCTCCTGGACCTCTCAGCGGCTTTCGATACCATCGACCATGGTATCCTTCTGGATAGGCTTGCGGGATTGGGGGTCAGAGGCACTGCTTTGCAGTGGTTCTGCTCCTATCTCAACGGCCGGTTCCAGAAGGTGGTGCTGGGGGACTATGGCTCTGCGCCATGGCAGCTATGCCATGGAGTACCGCAGGGGTCCATTTTGTCCCCGTTGCTGTTCAACATCTACATGAAACCGCTGGGAGAGGTCATCAGGAGGTGTGGGCTGTGGAACCATCAGTACGCTGATGATACCCAGCTCTACCTCTCGTTTTCCACCAATCCAGGTGAGGCAGTGGCTGTACTGAACCGGTGCCTGGCTGAGGTAATGGGCTGGATGAGGGCCAATAAACTGAAGCTCAATCCAGACAAGACGGAGGTCCTGTTGGTTGGTGGTTCAGGCTTCGGAGAGGGTGAACTGAACCTTGTTCTGAATGGGGTTGCACTCCCTCTTAGGGACAAGGTCCGCAGCTTGGGAGTGCTCCTCGACCCGGAGCTTTTACTAGAAGCTCAGGTGACAGCAGCGGCGAGGAGCGCTTTCCTCCAGCTTCGGCTGATTCATCAGCTGCGCCCCTATCTGGAGTACGACTGCCTCGTGACTATGACACATGCACTGGTGACTTCCCGTCTTGACTTCTGTAACGCGCTCTATGTGGGGCTACCCTTGAAGACGGTTCGGATACTTCAATTGGTTCAAAATAGATCTGCCAGGCTGCTGACGGGGACTGGACGTTGTGTTCACATGACTCCAGTTCTCCGTCAGCTTCACTGGCTTCCCATTGAATTCTGGGCCCAATTCAAGGTGTTGGTGATGACCTATAAAGCCCTAAACGGCTTGGGTCCTGGTTACCTGAAGGAGCGCTTGCATCCATATATGCCCAGCCGCCCCTTGAGATCGGCGGGGGAGGCCCTTCTCCGGGAACACTCCGTGAAAGAAATTAGGAGGGTGGGTACTCGGAGGAGGGCTTTCTCTGCGGTGGCGCCTAAGTTATGAAACGCGCTCCCCAGAGAGGTCCGCCTGGTGCCGTCGTTATTTGTTTTTCGGCACCAGGCGAAGACCTTTTTATTCAAGCGGCATTTTAACTGTTAATATTATTGGATTTTATCTGGCCAGGGTGGCTCATTTTATACTGTATTTTTAATTTAATATTTATATTTTTGATTTATAATTATTTTAGCTTAGTGTTGTAAGCCGCCCCGAGGCTTCGGCGAATGGGGCGGCATAAAAATGTTTCAATAAATAAATAAATAAATAAAATATATGGAAGTAAACCAATGGGCTTCTGAAGAAAAAGGCCAGAAAATAAGACATTAAAGTCAAGTGATCTACCCTGTAGCCACATTGTTCTATTTGCATCTTAAAAAAATAAAAATAAATTGTCAAGAAAGCAATACCTATATAAAGATAAACCCCAAAGTAACAAAATAACTGGCAATCTTTGGGTTTTTTTAAGCTTATAGTTATGTTATACAAAAATGATATGGTAGAAAAACCCCAGTTTAGCCTATGGTACAATTTCAGTTAAGTAAAACATGTCAGAATTAAAACAGAATGGATTGTTCATGTCACGTGACATTGAATGCATGGGATTGTACTGTGGTATCCCCAAGAGACCATTTGATCCCATCTTTACCTAGCTTTATACAGACCCTAACTATTTCAATGTAGGGTGACTTAAAAGTTTACTTCCTTCCCTGAAACTTTTAAAGATGGCTTGTTTCAGTGTTTAATTTGACTGTTTCATTTTCAGTGTTGCATATTGTTTTGGGGCCCATTTCCAGTGGGAAGACACTGAATAAACATTTTAATAAATCAACAAGTAAGGGTGTGTAGGGAGGAAAGTTTTTACACTGGGAAGCCGCCTGAATTCTATTTGGGCTCTGCAGACAACTCACAGTATCTGTGAAGCATTTGTGAGACAGATGTTCCAGACTTCGGAGATCACTGGCCACCTTGCTGGGGCAAAGGAGATAGATCATTCCCTTCTTTTCTGTCTAATGATATATTTATTTATTTATTTATTTATTAAAACATTTCTATGCCGCCCCATTCGCCGAAGCCTCGGGGCGGCTCACAACACAAATTCAAATACAAGAGATAACAATATAAAATAAGTCGCCCTGGCCAGATAAAATAAGCGAATAATATTAACAATTAAAATGACGCTTAAATAAAAAGGTCTTTGCCTGGCGCCGAAAAACAACTAATGATGGCACCAGGCGGACCTCTCTGGGGAGCGCATTCCATAGATTGGGCGCCACCGCAGAGATAGCCCTCCTCTGAGTACCTACCCTCCTAATTTCTTTCACGGAGGGTTCCCGGAGAAGGGCCTCTCCCGCAGATCTCAAGGGGCGGGCGGGCGGGCGGGCGGGCATATATGGATGTAAGCGCTCCTTCAGGTAACCATATATATATGCATTTCTGTTTAAATGATATGCATATTTTATGTCTAAATTTGCATATACATCTTACTTTTTCCATGAATGCAAGTGGTCATTCTAGCTGTGTGACAAGTTTGTATAAGGCCCGGAGAAATTATTCCCCCCTCCCTCTGCACATAAACACCCTTCAATTGCCTCTCATGGCAATTTCAAGTACAAGAGCCCAATGAGCTGAATTTAGTAGTAGTACAATCATGGCAAATCTTTTCTTCCTACTCCAAACAGTTCCCCTCCTTTGAAAGCCAGGGATTTCTGAGCTTTAGGCTATACCACACCCACCCAATATACCAGTGGCAGAAAAGGGGTACTTGTAACAAGTCTGAGCAAAGAATATACTTCCTCATGAACCTAGTGAATACATTTAGGTAATAATTAATAAGCTGTGTATATTAATTATCTACAAAGCAGAGTTTATTATGAAACCTGCTTAAGACAATGCAATGGATCGAGAAGTATTCTAACAATCTAAGGCAGAGAATGATGTATATAAAACAAAGGAAATGCAGAAATGAATTTCTAAGACTAGTTGATAACAATGTCTTGATGATTATTTGAGCAGCCAAGCTTTACTAAATGTACAGTCATCTGAGAAGTAAGAAATCTCCCCCTTTCCTAACAAAAATGCCCTGAAGTCATGGAGTGTTCCATGTAGTAAGAGAAGCATTTGCTCACAAACAAGCAAACAAATTCTTTTAGGACGTTGTAGATGTGTGAAGAACCCTCAGAGGCTTCATAACAGAGAGAAGAAGATATAAAAAATGCTAGTCAGTGCAATTATGGTATGCAGATTATACAGTACAGAATCCTTATAATATATATTCTGCATTCCCAGCCCATGAAAATGCTGATTGGTGTAATACTACTGTAAAGCCAAGGGGCAGATATCTTTAGTGTCATACAAAACAGCTTCACTGCTATCCAGTATTTAACTGTGCTAAAAATACCACTCATATTCAAGAAGTGATTGTTTATTTAGAGGATGTGTGTGCTACTCTTCACACCAGCTTTCACGAGAGTATACAGTTAAAATAATTAAAGGATACAACAACATTCAGCAAAATAATATCAGAAACAAAGCCAGCAGTGTAAACAGTCCAGTACTTCAGGAAATGACGTTACCCTTGCACTCAATGGCAATGGGATTTGTTAACTACCTTTCAAACCAATCCTGCATATATTCCTTAAGAAACAGGTCCCACCAAGTTCAAAGGAACTTCTGTCTGAGAAAGGGTGAAGTCCTACACACAGTTGCTTGGGAGTTGGGCCAAGTGAATTTAGTGCAACTATCAGTAGAATAAATATCTACCGATCAGGTCGCCCATCAATCCATCCTATTTTATTTCAATTTCTCATCAGTTCTTGCTCTCACAGCTGTTATGTCAGTGATCTGAATACAAGTGAGCTTAAAAAGAGACTTCTTGCAGAATGAATCTTTGATTTTTAATGAAAACCCTACTGCTATACCATGCAACTGACTGAATTTTGCTGTGCATTATTCAGTGATAAAGTCAATGTTTATGGCAAATCACTTGTTTCTTGCTTAAGGGTACATCTATGAGGATTTTATCCTAGCAAAGTAAGCCATGAAAATGCATGTTGTACTCCTGCAGTAGATTCTAAACCGGCTGCAAAAAGGGCAATCCACTTAAAGGAGTCAAATCACATTCTGCAAATGACAACCATGATTGGGACAAAAGAAAGGAATGCTGAGCAATGCTGAAAAGGGAATGCCACATACAAAAGCATTTTAGAACAATCATTTGTACCCCCATCTTCCTGTTACATTTAAAAAAAAGTGATTTATCTCCCTTGTTCTGCATCCAAAAGCCCTGTCACTAGTTCATTAAATGTTTGTAGATGCCAACAATAGAATAATAGTAACCACACACAAGTAAGTAACACAGAAGAGGAACAATAAATATGTCTTTTATTGATAGCTAGTTCCCCTGGGTCTAATGAGCTGGAAGCAAAAATAAATCCATTCATAGCTCTCCCATCCCTTGACCTATTTTTATCACTTAACAAAACAGCCATACCTTTCAGTATCAATTTTTAACTAATACTTGCTCTTTACTCACCAATTGCTTTCAGATTCCCATTGTGTTTCAGTATACTAAAAACCTCACATTTGCAGATGGTTCAGAAAAATAAAGCCAGTGTCTATCTGAACCTGCCTCACAGTGACAGTTCTGCTTAGAAAGCTGTATGCATGGAAATCTCGTATCACCCAAGAGCTAAAGCCAGGCTTGCAGCCACAAAAAGGAGGAATAAACACACTATCAACCTCAAACCAGAAAACAAACGTTTTTGCAAAGCACTGCCATCTAATTCCAGTGTGCATTATGCTGTGAAAACAAAAGCAGCTAAGAACAGCACACACAGACCAGAGCAGTTTGCTGGAACAAAAGGTCTGATTTGTTAAAAAGAAAAAAAGAAAAAACAAAACTCAACCCAGGGAATCAGAAGATACATTAAAAGCAAAACAAGGGTATCGTGCAATGCCTCACCCACTCCAGTATTTTGTAGCTATTTCTGCAGGCAGGGATGGAAAATACAGCTTGTATGTAAAGACAAAGACTGCAATCCTGCTCATAGTTACATAAAGATGAAGTTCCACTGATTTCAGTAGGATTTGCCCCCACATAATTGTGGTCAGGTTTGCGTTCTAGCCAAACAAAAGAAATCTTCTGCAAATAATTACTGCAACAAAGAAAATCGGCACTGAACTTAGAATGATTGTAGCCTATGCAAGGGTTTATATATCTCAGTACTACCACAAAACTAAATTGCATTAACTTACCAGGATTGATATGAATTAGCCACTATTCAGTTTGGATTCAGGAAGACGGCATCCTTGCAAATGCATCCCAGTGAGCAGAGAGCACAGAATCTCCTGAAGCCTCTGCCTCACGGACTGTCATACAGATGGTTTTCACATCCATGCCTCACAACAGCTGGCTTGTTTTTGCCTTTTCATATGACTGACAAGTTCATACAAGCACTGTCAACTTTAACCCCAATGGCAGAAGGCTCAGCTTGTATTATACGTTACATCATCGAAATTCTCGACCTTGGGAAGAAAAGGTTGTAGGCTTCAAAGCTTCATCTTCTTCTCTGAGCTCCCAAAAAAGAATTCCATAAATGTACTGTTCTGGGCTTCAAAAGAAGCATATTCTATTCCAGTGTCAGAAACAATTATATTCCATATGCTTCAAATATGCAGAAAATATAGTATTCCATGTCTGGTCTGTATTGTATCAAGTTTTAGTGGTGTTATCGTCAAGATTTAACACACTGCTATGCAAACAGCACTCACACATACGTTTTGGGTTTGGTCAAAAGGAACAATGGAAGCTATCTTATGCACAAGCAAAACCTGTTTGACCAGAGACCATAGCGTAACAGGAAAAAACCAAGTGTAATGTTGGAAATGGTGGCTCTACTGTACTAACTTCACTTCCTTTCAAAATAATATGTGTACACAGTGGACATTCGTTTTTCAAGTTCCATCCTGTCAAACCTTACAGCATAAAAATCACTACAGGTGTTAAAAGGTTTTGCATATTTGCAGCAGAGATCAACATGACAGTATCTTTGAAAATAAAACAATAAAAAGTTCCCTTTTCCTGCAGTGTTGCCTTCTTATCAGGATGTAGCTTAAGGACTACAAACCTCTTTTAATCGTGTATTGAAGAGAAAGCACTGACTTTTGCAGAACATGTAGATTCTTCAACACATCAGATACACACCTGGAGTGCCTGAGAAAAGTGCAATGTGTGAACAACTGTTTGCAAACTGGATCCTCCAAAAGAGTCCCAGATAATCCGGGAAACAGCTTTATTGACCTCTAGGTTTTGGAATTCAGTCTTCAAACTGTCCATGGCTGCTGCTGCTTTATAATCTTATTAGTGCAAAGTATCTCATATGGAGTATTTTTTTAACAGAAGGAAGTATTTATTCTTGGCCAATATGCTTTACTAACATTCTCACATTAAGCAGAGATTCACACATTTTCAAAAGCAGGAAGTACACCCTTATGTGGGTTAGCTTATATGTCACTGGCATCATTTATATTACATAGCACATTAATTTATTTCAAACTATTAGCACATCAGTTAAGAAAAGTGTCGCACCTTGCATATTTACGTGGCAACTGTTTAAAATGGGTTGTATCCATCATTATGCTTGTGGAGAAGGTACAAGAGGTATTGTTGTCCACTAGTGCTTGCTGAAAAGCTTGTACAAAGTACACAGTGTGAAGCACAGAATCTGAGACCTGTACGAGGACAAAAGCCAAGCTTTGCAGTAGTGTAATGACATGGGCAGCTTGCTCATCGATAACTGTGGTTCTTCATGGGTCATCTATGAACACACAACACAGTCATTTGGAACATTCAAGGGCTAAACAGAACTTCAGATGGAAGTTCACCTTTGCTGTGCATGTTCTGGGTGCAGCTCCCACTTTCAAGGGAGGAAATTTAAAAGGTGAGGCACGTGTGTTGTGTGAGTCCACAGATGACCACTGAAAGAACAGCAGCTGCAGAGAAGCAACCTGTCCTCCTCCTTTGCAGTCTCTTTGACTCATGCATACAGGTGACTGGAATGTAACAGGACTTTCCAAGGAGGGCTCCCACAAGGATTGAGGATGGTACTACTGTGTCGAAATCTGTATCAGTACAAGCTGTGATATCTAGGTGGTAATTGCTAATAAAAGCAGGTAGTTAAGTTCAGGGACTTGCATTACAAAGCTGTGGGAATGAAACACCTCTAAGAAAGTGGCAAAGGAAGCCACGGCTCTGTCTGAATGGCCCTTGACTTGAAGGGGGCCAGGAGAAGTGCCAATTGTTAGGTAATGTTTATGGTGGAAACCATCTATTTTCATGTCTACAGGGTAAGTGGATTGAGGAAGTCTGACCAGCAGGTCTATGTCCTGATTTAAATGTTATTCAGAGACAACCTTGGGAACAAAGGTGCTATCTGATTGTAACATTACCTTGTATTTACGTAAAATTAAGACTGGTTGCTTGTAGGGCACACAGCTCTTACACCAATGAGTGGAAGTTGCAGCAACTAAGATATCTAGCCTCATGATGAGGAGTCGAAAGATGAACAATGAACAGGTTCAAATATTTTAGCCATTAGTTAATATTACAGGTAGGCTCCAGGGAGGAGCTGGTGGGCAGAGTTTGGTAAGACCTTTAAATAAATGTTTTACATATTAATGTGAAAAGATCAAAGATCGCTTGGTATCTTTATGGTTCACTGAGACTGCTGCCAGACAATCTTTAATGCAAGACACCTAAGTCCTCAGTATTTAACAGAAGAAGGAAACCCAATGTAGTCCAAAGATTACATACAATATGTTTTGTTGAATTTGGAAAATGCCTGGAACTTTCTCCTCTTCACAGTGTAAAAGGCTTGTGTATAAGGTTTCCATGAGGCCATATGGGCCTTTAAAACATGATCTGAAAAGTTGCAAAGCTGATTATCCTCCAAATTGTGAGTTACAGAGGTTGCAAGTCAAGATGTTTAATCAATACTTTGCCTATTGAGTGGAAAACAGCAAGCATAGGTGGAGTGCAAAAAAAGACAGGTGTGAATCAAACCTGTCTGGGCCACCAAGAAGTAATCAAGATGCAATGAGCTCTATTGTTGTATTGTTCGTTCACAACACTCATGATCAATGGGAAGGGAAAGAAGGCATGAGTTAATTTCTTCCCCAGAGGAGGAAAAAAGCAGCTCCCAGAAATTCTGGACTGTAGCTTGCTTTGTTGCAAAAAAACAACATTTTGTGGTTAGGACTGTGGTGAATGGGACTATCTTGGAGTTGCCATACCGTCTGAACAGTCTTAATGCTACTTTTAGAACAAGTTCTTACTCATGGGGGGAAGGCCACATAGGGAATCAGAAAGAATACTAGATGTTCTTACAAGGCATATGGGGTGTGGAGGAATGAGACATTGGATGTGCCACTCCAAGAATGAAAGTGGTTTTGTCTCTCTTGTTTATGTAGAAGACAATGGCAATTGTGTTTTGCAGTTTGTAAAACTTGTCCGTTAAACCAAGTTTGGACCTTGGAAATAAGGAGCATCAGTTAACTGATATGTAGCACCAGTTCCTGGTGAGGCCACAGTTCTTTGATTGTGAGGGAATAGCAATGAGCTCCCCAGTTATGGAGCACCATGTCTGTTGTGACCACAACTGTCAGGCAGTGTGTGTAGACACTGAAACCCTGGAAATGTTGAGGTAGGTTCCATGAGCACATGATCAGCCTGACACAGATGGTATGTCTGAATTTAAACAAGATCACACAAACAAGATCCACATAGTGTTCTCATGTGAAAGCAGACTAGAAGTGTGACTGGAGAAGTTGAGGAAATGAGCCCAAGGGGGAATTAGATCTTAACTGTTTGGCAGGTCTGAGCAATGGCAATATTTATCAGAGGGTATCCTCTGTGTTCATGGGAGCTAAGCTCAGGGATGAGTCAAATGGAGGAATATCCCCATAAACTGTCAAGTTTAAGACAGGAGTGAGGTTGGATTTGTCTTCATTTGTCTGAAGGCTGAGAGACTTTAGTAGAGACAGGGCAGCAGCAACTTGGGTAGAGAGTTGTTGGCAAGAGAGGTATACAAAGATTATATATACAAAAAAGTGAACAGTCCCCATGTAGCCTTAAGTCTGCTGAAAATAATTATCACACAGTGCTGCAGCTAGTCTGAAGGAGAGAACAATGAACTGGAAGGTTGTCACCTACAGCAAACCTGAAGAAGGGGAGACACAGGATGTAGGGCAATTTGGAAATCTATTATCATAAACAATCTCCTCAGCATAGGAGGAAGGCTATAGGTTGGAATGTAAATCATTCTGCATTTTTGAGAGGCAGATGCATTGTTGATATTTCAAAGTCTAATAAAAGGTGGAGGCCAACATCCTTTTTGGTGACTGAAATGTTTTGAAAAGAGGTCACTTGTGTAATGTGGGATTTTTCTGTCATATCTTTACTCAGAAAAGTGATGATTTCTTCCTGAAAGATCTAAGTAGGCTAGGTAGAGTAGGCCACCCATGGTAGTAGTCTCTTTGAATTTGATAAGGTAGCCTTGGGCAATGATGGAGCTTGCTTGTTTGCCACCCTGGGTACCTCACTTTGAAATGTCTTCATGAGGTTCTTGACATGTTGACATCTTAATTTATAAATTTGTAATACTACACTAAATGTGTTCAACTTGTGTACTTTGCTCTTGCAAAATAACAAATATTTTTAAAAGCCGGAATATTTAAACCAAGCATTTATTTACACAGCCAGAATTGCTTCCCCTTGGTACGCTTCTTGGCTATTCCCGTTAAGAGGAGTGTGTGAGGTAGTCTAGTTCACAGACACAATTGTCACTGCATGTTGTGAGGTTTTTTCCTACCTTCCAGCAGACCAGACCTTACAATGCTTTTACTAGAGTTTAACAGGTCACAAAACAGCATGGATCAAAGTGATGCTCTCTTTGTGATGTGGGAGTAGTTTCTGCCAATGTTAAGAGTTGAAATCAAACTGAAATATCCCCTCCTTCCCAACCTTTCAGAAAGATTCTGTCTCCTCCCCCAGGGAGGTTCCTGCTGGTTGAGAGCTAGACAAAGGGGATGCCAATCACTTCTTAACTGGTCCCCTTGCTTCACCTGGCATCTCCTCACAGGGTCAAGGAACTCCTCCTCAATCTCTTACCCTGAGCCATTCTTAAATGTCTACCCCCTTCACCAAGATGGGCTGGTTCCCATGCTTTGTCCAAATACCTTCACTAGGTAGTCCTAAAATTGGGAAGTCAACAGCTCACCTCTGCCCACCTGCCTTCTCCTCAGAACTGGATGTAGATACCTGAGTAGATGGCAACATGCAAGGGCTGCTCCTCCCTCCACTGCTGCTACTCAATCCTTCTACTTAGCTGATCGATGTCCCTGTTCTGTTCTGTTGGCTTCTTGAAAGGGTGTGAAGGTATATATTTGTAATTAAGTCTTTTAATTTTGTAGTTGTTTTAACTGTCAACTGTCTTTAATCTTCCTATTTTACATTGCTGGGCGCAGACTTTCAGAAACGAAAGGGTGGCGTACAAATGTCAATCATAAATACATATGGCCACATCCTTGGCCACAGCTGAGGATGCCCCTCACTCCATTAGATGAAGCAATATTGACAGTATGAAGAACATCAAGCAGTGTCCACCTGAGCTACTTCTCTCTTGTCTCTCAATGTAACTGGTCCATCTCCATGGAAAAAACCAACAGCTGCCTTCACCACCTCCCTGCCACAGCTTCAATAGCAGCCTAAGAGGATGACATCACAATCTAAATTCTTCTCAGAAACCAAAGGGTTCCATACCTTGCATCACCCAAAGCATAATTCATTAAACTGAGTAACAGGCTGAAGCCAACAGTGCCGTAATAAAGACATGAAGCATGTATACCTTACTTATAAAGTAAATATAAAATGGCCACATTCCTAAAGAGTTTGCTAGTATTACAGAAACTGAGAGAAATGCAAGGCAACTTTTTGTTTCTTTGAAGTTTCCCAGATGACAAGGAACAGGTTGCTACTGCTGTCTTAATTGATTTACAAGATGTATGTACCACTCCTTATTTCAGCAGGGAGATTTTGGAGAAATGAAGCAAAAGACAAAACAGATAAAAGAATAAAACAATAAGTTAAAACCACAAATCAATAAAACCATAGTGAGTTACTTCAGGAAGGCTTTTTCAGGAGTATTTTCAAGAGGCGCTGGAAACAACGCAATGCCTGACATTCAGAGGCAGGAAGTTCCAAACAAATAAAGCTGAAAGCTTTTCCTCTGGTGAAGTCCAATTGGGCCATATTTCCATATGGCTTCCCATGACCTTGGCGATCAGGGTAGTTTGGTAAGGGATAAGGTTGCAGTAAGGGAGAAGGTATCTCTTAGCTGTCCTGATCCCATGTAGTTCAGGGCTTTATATGCTAGGACCAAATCCTTAAATCTGGTCTGGTTGCAAACAAGCAGCAGCGCAGTGCCCTCAGCAAAGGAGTTGCAGACTGAAATCAGCTGAGCTGCTACATTCTGTACCATCTCCAGCTTCTCAGGCAGCCTCACATAAAGCACACTGCAGTAATCTAATCTTGCATTTATTGCTACCTGGACCACTGTGCCTAAACTATCCCTGTCCAGGAGAGGAGGTCATGGTGAATCACTCAAAGCTGGTAAAAAAGCACTCTGGGTTGCAATGGCTGCTTGGGCCTCCAGTGTTAGTAATGGATCAAGGAGTAACCCCAGACTACAAGCATGATCTTTCAAAGAGAGAACAACCTCATCCACAACAGGCAATAAATCTACCTCCCAGAGTCAGGAACCACTTATTCACCCAGCTTCCATTCTGAAGTACTCCGCTTCAGTATTTTGGCCCTCATCCAGCCCATCACTGAGCTTAAGCGCTGATCCAGGACTTGCACAGCCTCCTCTGATGCAGATGTCACAGAGAAATATAGCAGTGTGTCATCAGTGCACTGATAGTAATTGGTTCCGATTTCCCTAGTAACTACTCCTAGCAGTTTCATACAGATGTGAAGCAACACTGGAGAGAAGACAATATCCTGCAGAACCCCACAGCTCATCTGTAGGTATGACCAGGACCACTATAACACAGTGCTTCCAATAACCAGCCCACAGAGTCAATCCACAAGGATGCCATTGCAGAATTAACAAGGTTGTATTCCCACTGTTACTTTCCTGATGAAAGTCAGGATGACCAAACATGATTTGTTCCCAGAACCAGGTTGAAACCCCAACTGGAATTAGACTAGATAACATTCTAAGAGTACTTGCAGTTGCTCCAACAGGACTCTCTCAAATAGCTTTGCGCGTGGAGAACAGTTGTCAAATACCATCCTTTGTGAGCACATCTCAGGCTTATGTACAACCCCCTTCTCCATCTCTCTTCCATTTAACCATTAAATGGAAGCCCAGTTATATTCTTTTGGTTTATCCTAAGAAACTTTCAAATGAGACAGCAAATAACCACTTTGCAATGAAATGATCAAAAGTATAGAATACCTCCCACAGGTATTTTTTTTTATTTCAAGCATTTGCTTAATTATTCCAATGAAATAGATCTTGGAAATAAACTATATAAATATTTTTTTTAAATCAGCAACAAAATTTTGTTTACTTATCTATATGAAATCATCTAATGCTCTTAACAGATCTACTATATATGCAAGCAATAACTGAGAATTAGTTTTCTGTATTACAAAGAACCTCACTTCTGCAGTATTCCTCCACTTTAGAAACAGAATTACAAGTTTAATGTTGAGAATCTTTTCCTTGTACAAAGAAACTTTTTTTTACCTCCAATTGCAGCTCCTTTCATCAGATCTTGCTTTAGAGGAAATACATTCTTCCTCCTCCCTTGAATTTTCCGTTTGTCTCCTTGCTTCAGCTGATCCTTTCTGGAAAAAAAGGGTTTTATAACATGGTAAAGCACTAAATCATCAAGTTCCAGTTTCCAGAAAAATATATCATTACACACCCATTCATTTGTGGATTTGCTCAAAGTCCATAATGCATCCGGCCTTATGCTGATTTGGTTTAAAGCACAACAGTAATCCGTGCAGCCCTCTTAGCTGGCTCTGCAATCCTTGTACTCAAGTTACTAATTCGTCCAACCAGTCTAGAAGGAAACCACCATAAGTATTTGCAATTTCATTTTGGCAGAAACATAAGTTACTTGCAAGCTTTTTGGACACTCAAGAATGCTTTATGTGCATATGCATATGGAAGAGAGAGAGAAAGCTCATATTGTTTAAGAAATAATTCAGGCGTGGTACTCTTAGAACAAAGTTATCTTTACAACGCTAAACAAGTCGACTAACACAACATGGGTGTAAGAACACCTTCTACAAGAAAGCCACTGACCACCGCACATATAGCTTCCACCCAGATTACACCACGGGATCTATTGTCTAGCCAAGCTGCTACTGTATTTGTTCCAGCTCATCAAACTGGAAGAACACAAAGCATTTATGTCTAGCATTTCCTGAACAACTTTACCCACACAGCAATTGAAAAGATCAATTGACAAGGCCAGACTAGCATGCAGGAATAATCTACTAGATTGCAGATTCAACCAGAAAAGTGACTGAACACAATTTTGTCACCCAGGTCTCGCTAAACCACTCCAACTGCCAGTGAACAAACAGACCATCTTGGACACTGATGCTTCCTTTTGCATGCGGGTACTGAGAAAGAAGAGAGGAAAGTATTTCCCCAATACCAGCAGGAGTGATTGTCCACAAAGTCTGGGTCATGTTCTACTCTGTTTCAGAAAGAACGGTGCTTTGCACTCAGGGCTGTAGCAAAGAAGCCAACAGTAGGGGCGCCTTACCTGCTGAGGAGGTGGAACCTGACAGTCAGAGAAAACTGCTACTCATGAGGGGCACACCTTGATCTGCTGAGAGAATCTGTAGGGTGTTGGACATTCCTGTCTGTTGGAATGCAAGAGGCAAAATGTAGGAGGGTACCACCAGTCCCCAACGGTCAGTGTAAGCAACAGCAGGAGAAAACCTTTGGCTATGGCTACCTGACTCTGGGTTGAAGGTTTGGAGGAACCACAACTGAAGTAGCCTTATGTGGAGACATCCTAGAGCTGTTACTGCTGTGGTTGCAATCATGGAGCCAAGGAGGTGATTGCTTGACCCTGGGGACCTTTCTGCTTGTATGTGAGACATTGCAGTGTGCCTATTTTGTCTATGGAGAAATAAGCAACATTTACGAACATGTGAACTTGAGGGATGACTCCTATAAGCTTCCATGACTGAGAAGAGATTTGGCAGGACTTCTTTTTGAACTGCAGGCCAAAGGACTACAGCGATGTTGGCTCACGGTAGTGAGAAAAAGGATCTCAGTATCGGAAAAGAGTCAGTTCTCCGTATCGGAAAAGAATCCTTGTAATCTCGGGTGTGTTGCACCTCTCTTTTGTAGAGACCTTCAGCACAGTTGCCTGATGAACAGGAGAACTTTGAACTGCAAGGCTTTGTTGCCCAGGGTGAAGCTAAGAAAATGAAATGAGACATGGTGAATACAGATGTCAAACTAAGTGTCACAGAGGACCACATAGTAAATTAGTATCTCTGACTCAGCAGGGAAAGGATGGTCACTCAACGCTTTCTTGGATATATGTAGTGACTGACATCCTGAAGGCTGAGTTTAGGCCAAAGACCTCCATCCTTTTTGGGGACTATGAAGCATCTGGAGACAAAAGTGAGATTTTGAGTGGGAGTGATTTTTCCTCCCTATGGAATCTTGCTTAAAAGTGTAGCAATTTATTTTCTGAGAACTGGTCTAGGATGAGTGGAGAAAACAACACTCAGTGGAAGGGATGTTTTCAAACTTCATGGGGTAAGCCTGAGTGATGATGGAAAGTACCCATGTAACAGTGGAGATGGCTTCCCAAGCAGTGAGCAAAGTTCTGAGTCTGTTTGGAGCAAGAGATGGCCAGCGATGAGGAAGCTCTGTAAGAGTTGCCATTATTTAGATTCACGAGTGTTTGCCCTGTGTGGACTGTCAGTGTTTGCCCTGTAAGGATTACATACATTGAAAGGAAGTGTATGGAGTTGATTTAGAGGGTGGTGGTGGTTATTTTTTGTGCAACAAACAAACCACAGCTATTTGAAATCAAATAGGGTAGCTGTCAAGTTGACTGCTGAGACTGCCTTTAAGGACATAGACAATTCATGGATGCCAAAGAAGACTGGTATCCCATTCCCACCTTTTGTGAATGTCTTTTGCCTCTGTCTCATCTTATAGATATGCTCCAAGGCCTAGCCCATGGACCTGCTGAAGAGGCCTTTGCTATCCAATGGAAACAAGGGCTAAATCTTGTTGCATGATGGTAACCATGATATCATGATAATACATCATAGGCCATGTGGCAAGTAGCCTCCAATGAAGAGGCTGAAACTGGCATTGATGAAGAGGAGTCCAATAATTGTTCTGTCCTGAAGAATGATCCTTGAACAGGAGCTGGCAGGTGCTTCTGGGTAACTGGGAATGTCTTAGTTTGTGGAGCTGTTTACAGCAACTGGTTTACAACCTTGATGCAGCTGGCTGGAGATGGACTGTGAAGAGCAAGTGGTAAGCTAGTAAATGCAGGCACTGTAGCAGATTGTGACAACTGTGTATCAGGTGGCTGTGATAGCAGTTGAGTTAGAGATGCACAGGTAGGAGGTGCCTCTGATCATTCCATTTAGTGAAGGCAGTACGAATGCTGAGGGCTAGAATAGTACCAACAGGCATTTTTGTTCCTGTACTCATAATACTGCCATAAAGAGGAATGGTGTCATAGTGCTGTGGAGGATCTCTACTGATGTAAGGCTATAAGCTGGCATATCACCATGAGGGCAGAGAAAGCTACTTTAGAAAGCCAATAAAGCTGACGAGGACTCTTGGCATTTAGGGAACTGATCCGTATGCGGAGAATGAACCCAAGGACCATGCTGGTACACGTTCTCAGGAGGCATGATCCTATGGGAGTTGTTACTTCTCCAGAACTGATGAACTTGATGGACTCCAGAAATCCAGTGACCAAGGTAAAGACTGAGAAATAATCACATTTGAGGATCCTTGTTTCAGTAGTCAGTCATTGATTTGTCATTCAACTCAACCCTGCAGGCAGCATTTTTCTTTTCCTTCTTTGTCCTGGTAACTGGGACCTTTGATCCAGGACCTGACTGGATTGCCCTGATTGGTCTCAACTGTTTGATCCTAAAGGCTGAGTTCTGAGCTATGCTACATTGCTGATCATTGGTCCATAATCCAGCCAAAGCCAATGCCAAAGCGGGGGCTCCACTCTCCAAACCAGGACCAATTGTCTTACATTTTTTTCCATGGATTGGGGTTTTGTCATAAGAGAAAGCCGGAGCTTTCTTTTTGCAAACTGGAGATGAGGCAATACACACTGATTCAGTATGGCTGCATCTTTCACCATGAGGACCTGCTCCCGTAGGAGGCCATGTAGATGCACTGTTTACTGTTTAGTAAAAGTCTGGCTGTGGATACATATGCTTCTCTAAGACAAGGAATGCAATAGGAATGTTTCAGTTAACAGTATATTCCTGCTGCAACAGGTACACTTTTTGATGAAGTCCTTGAGGCCATGTGACTTGCAGGGAGTGCACAAACTGAAAAGAAAATGAGATCTCAGAGAAAATAGAAAAGGAAGGAAAAAGAGAGAGAAGACTTCACAGCATCCTGGAACTAGATGCTAAACACATTTTGTACTACAGTAACCATGATGCACAGAATGTTCCAAATGTTGTTAATCTTGTGTGATGAATTCCCTTTGAAACTCTGTTCAGTACTAGGCTGTTCTGAATGTCTCTTTTGAACAGATGTATAAGCCGTATGTGCAAGTTACAGACCACAAACAAAGAAGAAATGATTCTGCCCACATGGGCTTAAACTGAAATAATAGTTTCCTGGTCTTCCGCAAGTATTAATTAACCTAGCTATGCTAAGATGATTGTGTTATCAGCAATTACTGCTGGTGTGAACAGTCACTTTGCTTATCGTAAGCTTTACAGAAAATCTTGAGACTGTAATTGGTGCATTTCATCACTGTTGGACCCCATTCTTTATGTTCCCCTCTCTGTGTTTATATAAAGAAACCTGCCAACTGAGCTCAACCCTTTGTGTACCTGAAGTGATCCGTAGTCCAAGAGAATGGCAGAGCATTCTCCAACAGACAGTGCTCACCTTGCCCACATAACATGCTTTGAAATGTGTCCCTCAAAGTGAAGGTGGCAGCATATTTTGCCAGTGAGATGGCACCTTCTGGGACACAAAGACAGTGATTGCACTGGAGCAGCAATGGAAGGAGGAAGGTCCTAACAGGCTACACAACCAGAAATGGGGAGTCTGGGTGAAAAGGCTGTTGTCATTCCATCAAGAGAAGTGCTGAAATGTGGCTGCAAGTGCATTGTTTATTTCTGCTTTAAGCACTGCTGTCTGCTGGTAGGAACACTCCTGTGGCATTGCATGGGTGCTGTCTTAGAGGCAGGAGGGAGGGAAAAGTGCTTGAAATGCTTTTGGGAGAAGCAAATGGAGTGTTTGGGGGTCACCAATTGCCTGTGAGCCTTTCAGTGAAAAAGCCATGGAACTTGCTATCAAGCTTGTCATCATACCATGCAACTGCCCAGGTAAACTCAGCAACTGCAGTTCCTGCCCCTGACTACAGATCAGGTATAACTAGATTGAAGAAGTGCTTGTCCAAATACAAAGTTATGGAAGTCCTGCTGCTCACATCCCAGCTTCTTGAGAACTTCCAAGGTATCCACAGGATGAACTATCCTCTTATGAATGCTATTACTCAGCAGGCTTTGGTGATGAGCTTTGTCCAAAAACCTTTTGAAGCACAAATACATAGGGTGAAATCCAGTGCAGTTTTTTTCTGTCATTGGCTTCCTCACATGAAGTCTACTGGACTACCTTTGTATTAATGCTCTTTTGGAGCCCTCTGAGTGTTTTCAAAGGTGCCTTATTGGCAGAGCAGAAGTACTCTCATGTGGCACTGGCTTCAGCCCATGAGGTCCAGTGGATTGCTCCTGTCTATGTGCTTGTTGATGCTC
Source organism: Varanus komodoensis (assembly GCF_004798865.1). NCBI lineage: Eukaryota > Metazoa > Chordata > Lepidosauria > Squamata > Varanidae > Varanus > Varanus komodoensis. Next base: position 79,822,492 of record NW_025335268.1, read on the forward strand.
TCCATGGACCACAAAAAGCACTACTTCTAAATATTATGTGTATCCTTATGTATATATTGCTGTAAAACTACATCAGCAGCCTCCTGAAAATGAAAAAAGCATATAGAGAAGGTGTAAGATTTAGATTCCCAAGTAACTTGGCTCCAGCCAGCAGATGATCATTCTGTGAAGCTTCAAGACAATCATGTTAGGGCCAAAAGACACTAGGAATCAGCACGGTACAAAGGCAAGATGTAAAGATACTGACTGCCTTATGCCTGTGACAAGGTAGTCCTGTAACTGCTTCAGCACAAGTGCAATGCATCATTATAATCCCTATCTACTATACTGTTGTTCAATTGATTTTCAGCAGTGCTGTGGTGTGAACTGAAAGCCATCCTAAGAATGGAATAATTGTGCCTGGTCTGGGCATATCTGCAATTTGGAGAGGTGTGATGAGTACAGGCAAAAGATGTTGCCATGGTGACTGGCACATCACAAAAGGGCTGCTGTGGAAGGTGTGGCTAGTCATAAAACATCCATTTTCCAGAAGACAAACTGGGATGCTTAAAAGAAAATTAACTTGTCAAGAACCTAAACAGAAGGCAGAATGTCATGTGAGTTCTCACACCCTATTTTTTTGAGCCCACAGTGTTCAGCTTCAGTGCTTATTTCATAGAAGGCAAATGAACCTGGCAAGTCTCATAGACAAGTACTGTGGCCAAGAAACGGAGGACCTCTGCCCCAAATGCCAAATTAGAAACTCCACACACAGAAACATACAGAAGGCAAATTGGTGATGCTCAGGGAAGCACACACACTCTGAGCATCAAACACCTGTACCTGCACACAGCCCTCCCAAAAAACCTGCCTGTGTCAACCCTTCCCCCGCACATACCAAAACAACTCAAATTCAGGCAAAATGCCAACACACACACATGCAGGCTTGATATTTCACTCTGCCCCTAGGCACATGATTATTTTAGCAATGCAATTCACACATCCAGCAGAAAGTTACTGTGTAAGAACAGCAGGCCTCAGATAGAGCAGTGCTCCCACCAATTTGATTGCATAAACTAACCCCAAATCACAAGGAATACTTTAGGGCTGACAAGTTTCATGAGGCATTCACTATGCAGCCACAAAAACTGGAAGGGCATCCCTAATCAAGAGATACCACATGCTTCCTTTAAAATAAAACAGAAACATCTGTATCTTGTTGCAGGGTAATCCAAATTTGACCGCAGTAAGAGCACTGGTCCAATCAAAGTACTAAGACGGTACTTGAATTTAAACCTCCTTCCCTCCATGGGATTAAAAGCATAGGAGAAAAGGTTCATGAGGAGACATTTTATCAGGATACCACATAACAGAAAGCATTAAATACTTTCTCACTAGCTTAATGTAAAATGAAACAAAGCCAAGACGGTGAAGTCTCCTCGAATATCTCCTGCTAATACAGGCTTGGTCCTGTGGCTATAAATCAAGTAAAAATCTCTTCATTAATCTCTTAGGCTTAAGAACCTTGCTCTCTGCTTGGCAGGCTTTCTTTTTAGAGATGTTAAAAACAGGAATAAAAGTGCATCTTACCTGTTTGTAAAAATCCGTAGAAGGGGATGATCTGGACCGTTCATGTTTATACTGAGATTTCTCCAGCTGTTCATGGCCAGCATCAAGGATGTTGTCAGCTGAATGGTACCTTCCTGAACTCCGAGTCTCTAAAGGTTTTCTCTGCTCTTTCCACGATGCTTGGTATTCTGCAAAAGTTTCTAACCGCTCAGATTGCCCAGACTTTGCTTTACGGCCACTGTAATGGACATTTTCTTTGGATCTGTCATAAGCACCAAGCATATTCTCAACTCCAAAAGAAGCTGACCTCATCCTTCTTTCATACCGTGACCCTTCAATCTCACCTTCATGAGAATTTTTATGAGGAACAGGAGGCTGTGCTTCTGGCCGACCATAAAGTGCATGTTTCTGTGAGGACTTTTGATAAACAGGTTTACTGGTTTCTTCAAAGAACTTCCACCTATCTGCAAAAGAACCCAGAGCTTCCTCAGAAATGGTTGGACGGCGTGGGCGGTAGTCATCTTCAGACACACCCACTTCATTCATTTTCTCAGGCTCAGAGTAAGATTTCAGTTTTTGTTCCGCTGTAAATCTCTTCCTTCCTCCAATGCGGGAAACATGGTGAACATTACTACCTGATGAACTCTGTTTAGAAAATGGTCTAACCTCAAGCAAACCTGACTCGCCTTCAGAAACAAGAGCCAGTGGGGAAGAGTTATAAGTGTTTGGAAGAAAATCTGCAGAACTGGCTTCCAAGTCTCGGCGCTGGAAGGAAGTAGCCTTCAAGACTCTGGCCTGAGCCTCTTTCAAATTATCCTTGTACACATTAGTAAAAGAACTTTCCGATGAGGAGTTGATCTTGTCTGAGGAAATGGGCTGCCAGTTCTCAGCACACTCTTCTGCCTCAGTTGATCCCGCTAAAGCCGCTGTACTTTTGCTTTTCTGAAGTTTTGCTCTTTTCATCTGAATCTCGTTTCTCAGTGTGGTAGCAAACCGATCACTTCTTCGCGCATTTTTGCTCAAGTGAGTATCAAATCCAGGCTGCTTAATAATCCCCATTTCAGCAGCAACATCAACCTGGCTTCTCCCTTCCTGAGCTAAAGAGTGCAACATCGGGGTCTTCTGAGGAGAGATTTTGTAGCTCTCTTGTTGACTCCACTTGAAACATTTCTGGACATTTTTACTGTTAGGCATCACTACACATTCCCGTCCACATTCATGCTCATGGCAGCTACTGTGACTGGTCTCAAAATTCTTGCTCTGCACTCTTTTTTCAGGGTAACTTGTCTTTCTGGAATCTTCCATTACAGCAGCCCTAACTTCCTCTCCTTTATGCACCACATGCTGACCTCTCTTTTCACATACATCCAGAGAAGACTCAACAGGTTGCTGAGGTAGATAGTATTTGGGACTTTGGCTCATTGTGGCTACGGCAGGATTCTCATGTGGCGCAGAGGAGACATGATTCCTTACTCCTGGAGTCCAGCATTCATCTCTGAGCTGTAGTGGTCTCGAGTTTCCCTGAGCAGGCTGCTTCTCTGTCACACAGTAAACGTGACTTGGCGCCGTGTTTTCTATTTTCTCCTCAGAATTTGCATCCGAAGAAGCAGTGGTAGTGGGACTATCGAATATCCTGGCTTGGCTTGGATGGCAGCTCTGTTTGTTGGTAGGCCTTTCCTGAATCCCAGCATAAGTGGAGAGGTGCCGCTGTTCCTTCGGTGATGCAGAGGCTTTTGCATTGTGAAAGAAAGTGCTTTCATCACTGGACTGGCGCTGGTGGGCGTAAGTGGACTGTGCAAATCGGACGTCAGTACTGGACAGTGACAAATGCAGCCTGTTGACGCTTTCCACGTTTCTGCTTGCCCCGTCCCCCACAGGAGGCAAACTGTAATCCAGACTAAGATCTGATCTACACACTGGATTGGTACCCTGCCTCCCGTCCACGGCCCTCTCAGCTGCCCTGGCAGCTCGCTTTGGCAGCTCTGCCTTTTCGGTGCTCCAGTCATTCTTGGGTTGTGTTCTATGCAGGACGTCAAAGTGCTGGGTGCTCTGAATACCCTCTGGGTACAGAGGCGCATGGGCTCTCTCGTGACCTTTGGTGGCAGCAAAGCTATCACTACGGAGAGGAGGTAGCGGTGGGGGAGGCGAGGGCGACCTTTTCTTGTCCGGGACATACCACACAGGCACAAAAGTGGATTTCCCAGGCCCAGGATATGCGGAATCGGAATGCTCGTCCAGCCGCGGGATTCTGCTGTTTTCATACTGTAGCGGAGCTGGAAGGCTGGTAGGTTTTTCCTCTGCTCTCCCATTATCGCTTATGAACGAGGCAGACTTGCCATTGCCCTGTTTTGGGGTCTCCCAGTGACCTGCTTTGTATGCCACATTCTCTGTCGAGGCAGCATCAGCACTAGAGAGCGTGTGGTCTGGAGTACTAGAACTGGTGGAAAAAGAGCCATAGGCAGAATCCCTTTTGCTGGGATTCCCGAGGTGGTCAATGCTGCTGTTGGACTTTGCAGAGGAAATCTGTCCATACTGACAGGGTTGGGGTGTGTGATCCCAGCTGTCCATGCTTCCAGCAGAGCTGAACTGGTCTGAGGTACGATGCAGATTGGACTGGTCCCATGAGCTTGAGAGATCATGAGAAGAGGAGCTGTTGAAGTGGAGAGGGGAAGCTTTAATCAATATAGTGTACACACACAATTTTCACTACTAACCAATTAACTTGACTCTAGATAATAATATAAAGCTACCCATACTATAAAATCAATTTCAGAAATTGTAGCTAGAATGAACTGTGTAGTTCCTTGGAAAGGCACAAGTGGAATGCAATCACTGGAGAAGGGTCTTCAAGTGAGCCCGCAGTGGTGTTTCTCAGCTCTCTGCATGACATATGAGGGCAAAAGATGTTCTGTTGACTCCTGCCCACCCACCTACCCACTGACCCAAAATTTAACAGGAAAGCTCTGCCACACGTGAGTTCTACTTCAACAATATTCTACTTCAACAAGGGCATCAAAAGAGGAGTATAAAATAGGAGAAGTGTGCAGAAACCTATAATTAAGAAGAAAGGAAGTCTTGCAGAAGAAAGGATTATGGGCAACACAATCTATCAATAACATGTACAGTGTAGAGACATGGTATAAAAGGAATCAAAACATCAGATTTTAAACATTCAGAATTCTACTGCTGGCCCACAGTAAATAGTAGTGCACTTCTGAAGGACAATTAGTTGATTTAAAAAAAATCATCATAGCAGAATGCATGTAAGATTATATTATCCAATATTTTATAAAAATGAATCAGATCCATTAATTGCCAGTGAATGTGTTCTCCAAGGGCCTTATAAATTAGAAGTTTACTTATTTTGTGATATCCTACATGCAACACAATTGAAGGCAATTGAAAACTGCTGCAACAGGGCCACTTTTTGTAGATAGATCATGCCATTCCTGGACAACAGAGGAAGCTCTTGCCACCTTAACAAAGTGGCAACATGAGATTCTCGGATAATAATTTAGGAGAATGTTTTAATGATAAAAAAACAATTACGCACTTCAGCGATTTCTTACTAAGTGCTGGCAACAAACACAGGTATAAATCAAGAAAGTAAACAGTTTATTTGGGATACACACAGAAAGAATGTGCATCTGTCACTTCTGAAGATCTGCTTTGGGACAACATATTCAGTTTCCTACCCCTGCTGTCATGTTAATGAAGCTGAAGGTTCCTTCGTTACAAATATCCATCACACCTGTAAAAGGCTTTACAGCTAAGTGCGGACGCCAGAGGAAAGGCCTAGAGAAGGGGAAAACAACTGCCAGCAAAATTGCAGATAGCTTTCTTCAGTTTATTTGCATAATGGCTGACCCTCTCAGTACACACATCGCTTTACAGACTGAGAGCAACTTACACTAAAAGTTGTGCATTGCTGGCAGGTAAAGATAAGAAGAAAAGGAGGCAGGCAATTATTTTTCTTACCCCTGGAGCTTGACGCATGTTCACTTGAAACAGGAACTCACCTTGCATGATACTGAGAGTGCCATGAAGAGCAGACATTGGCGGAGCAGAGCTGTGACGTGGCTGTCTCAGGCTGACTCTCCGTGAATTTGGTCGCATGCCAGGAGTGCGGCCTGCAAGCCAGGTCGCTTTTCCTGGAATGACAAAGGTAAAGTGCAGGCATTTATTGCTTCCATTATTTAATCAAATCACACACAGCAAAAATAATCCATCTCAAGCCTAAGGTGCACAAGTAGTAAGGCATGCTCTTTTGCTGAGTAGTGTCTGTGCTAACACATCACCTTTGAAAAGAATCCAGGCTCTGTTTTAAAAAGGACCTTGAAATGTAGATAATGAGTTAATGACAGCAGTCTGAAGCGCTGCGCCTGCTTCATCACTGCCGTTGTCGTTTTTGTTCTAAGTCCATCCATCACATTTTTAAACACCTGCTGCAAAACACCTTGAAAGTCTTCTAGACAATTAAGCCTTGCACACATGCATGCAGCTAAATAAAGGAAGAACGTTGGCTTTTATCGGGTGTTTGGAACTTCCCATTTTTGATCTGAACCACTGTAAGACTGGCCTGTGGTTACGGTATGGAACTTGATCTACATTCTAATAATCTGTTATTTAACAGAGGAAACAAACAAAATCACCACTGCAGGCTCACACCACATTCTTCCCTTGTGCTGCATGCTCAGTTTCGCCAGTGACCTGGTGTGTTTGTTTATTTGTACTATTTCTATACTGTTCAGTATTAAAAGAACCCCTAGGCATGCAAGCATACTAGCCTAAAGTACACAGTCCAGCTAAGCTTGTGGCATAATGGAATGAGTAAGCACAGCTCCAAGACTTTTCCTGAAAGCAGGAGCAATGAAATCTGTGGGAGTGCCAGATAATTGAGGGATCCTCCTTGTCCTGCCAAATGGATGAGGTGATACTGAGGCTTTCAGGTTTTGCTGCAACAGTTATGACAGATTAGTTCAAAGACACACAATAAGAAGTTAAGAGGCAGTCAGAGGGCAAGGAAAATAAAGAAGTAGAGGCTGGTTACCTCTTTCCTTTCATTGATGGAGCTGCTATTTCACACCAGCAGCTTACATGGTAACACTTCTCAAGATTGTTTCTATTTCTAATTAAATGTTGAAAGGTTGCATTTTATCTGGATGAAAACTTTTGTTAAAGCTCGTTATGCTTTGTAAATTGAACCAGATAATAACTGCCTAATTCAATGGCGCTTGCCCCCAAGTAGTTAAACATAGGATGGCAGTCACGCTGCCTGAGAAGGTGCTATGTCGCCACAGGTCTCCTTTAAATTGGCCATTCTTTATATTCTTCATAAAATGCCTTAGCCACAATTAAACTAGGCATAATATTGACATGCATATAGTGGTTACAGCATCACGCTGGGGACTCTCACTCTAACGCATCTCACAGGGTTATTGTGAGGATAACATAAGCAGGGGGACTATGTCAACCATGGATTTCTGGCAAGAAAGAAAAGGTGATTGGCAAATAAATAAATAAATAAATGGTGTAATAACACTACACAACTACATTAACTACATGGAGAAATGAAGGTGGGAAGGGAGAACTTCATCATGGATTGCTTGAGCAGGCACATGGAATTTTCCACTGGGGTAGGACATTTGGAACCCTGATTTCGTAAAATTAATGCCATACCTCATGGAGCTTCTCAAGATCTTCGTTAGATAGCTCCTGGCCACATGAATGTCATGTTCAGTCGGCATTTTCTCTGTTACAATATCCACCACCAAATTCATCTTCCTGAGCACCCAGGCAAGCAGAGGAAGACAACAGAACATGGGTTTTCATAATTTTATTTTTTTCCTGAGGATACTGAATCCTGTCCCAAGTTAGGAAAAAATGCTGGTGCATGATCTGACGGCCAGCCCTTGCTTTCACCCTCCACTATTGTGCAGGAGTATGTGAAAGAGAATAACTAAGAACATGGTTCTACCAAACTGCAGAAAAACACTAACTTAAATCCCATTAACACTAACTAACTCTATCTTAGTGTAGTTTAAATCCCATTAGAGAGATAAATTTTCCCTTAAAAACCACAGAAATAGAAACAAAGCAAAATAGATGAGAGAGATTTGGGGTTTTATTTCTCTCTGTGGATAAATTCTAAGAGTTTCGATAAGCTTTGCACATGTCAGGTACAGTATTATCTGGGAAAGGACTGGCTTTGGTTTATCATATTATTCCAATAGTGAACTCAACTTCTGGTCACTAAACACAGCTACAGGGTTTATTTTAATTGAGAAGAGCCCTTTGGTACATTATTTTCTACATCTGACATTTATGCCTCTACAGATAAGTAATCCAACACAGAAATCATTCCCAAATCTCTTGGTGCAAACAGAAAGAAGTCTGAAAAGAGAAAGAGCAAGGTATTAGTGAAAATTGTATTGCAAGATGGAAATACTTCTCAAGAGATTAGTATCCCAAACTATTCTGTTACAGTCATTTTAAGTAACCAGAACCAATCAACCCAGAAAGCATCTCTATCATTAATAGCACAGGAAGAGCATATTTGAATTATTATTCCTTCTAGTATTTCTAATAAACCAAACGGATTTGATGGGTCCATTAAATCTGTTGGGAGAAGAAGAAGAAGGGAAGTCAAGATTTGAAAAAGAGGACAACTGGCTGATTCACAGAGTTGGTAAGATAGCCATTTTGTGGGGAGAGACCACAGCTGCAACTGATTACGGATTGGGCACAGCAGGGTTTCTAAGGCACTGCCTTCCCCTTTTCCCTGCCTCAGTAACACCATGCCAAAGTACTCAATGCTCAGGTATGGCATGCCACGGCTTAACGGTAGGGAAGCAAACAGGTGCGACAAGCAGAATTACACCACCAGCTCAGCCCCTACTTGTGAGTTGGGCTGGGAGGGCATTGTCTAAACCAGCGCAGCTTGGACTTCCAACCTAAGCATCTGTAACTATTTTTGCTGGCTTAGCCTTTAGCAGAAGTTATAATAACTTCTAGTTTTAGTAACAACATTTATGAGTAAATTTCAGCAAAACTTAATCCAGCTAAACTAATGCCTATTACTGGTTTGACATGTACAATGTGCCACAGTTTTCAATGGAGTAATCTAGAGCAGAGCTCATCTAACAACATGCCAATGTATTTAGAAATTTCAAGGAAGATGGTAACATTTTTGTGCAAATGCATTTAATCACCCAAAGCAACCAGGTGTTGTACTAGATATGCAAATAGCAATGAGAAAACAAGATGTCAACGTTAGGAAAAAAAAAAGTAAAATTGGGTATTTAGAAAAGAAAGTACATATTGACAAATGCAAGGAGGGAAATTTTCAAAATTAACTCTCTTATACTCAGTGGGAGGAATTCTTATTCCTTTTTAAGATTACAGCTGTTACTTGCTGCCCACATTTAGAGTGAAATTCCTCCCTCTGCTGGCCAGTCTAGGCTTATTCTTTTGTCAAGGTGTACGTGAAATCAACAAAATGCAAAAGGAGAGGAGAAACAAGAAAAGAAAATGTCCTTTCAAACAAGGAAATATTTATTGGTAAATAGCTTCACTAGTGCCATGAGAAGTCGAGGGAATAAATTTACCAGAAGGGCCTGATATGGCGATTACATTGTTCAAACAATGCAAATATTAGTCTGCTTCTTTTTTAAAAAGGTAACTGCAGGGCATACACCCAAAATGTTATAGATTTTAAAAATTTATGTTTATTTAAAGTGATACTTTTTCAATATATAATCTCCATGTTCATAAACTGGGAAATTCTGCTTTAAACCGGAATTCAAGTTTTAGGTATAAGGCCAAATGTGCTGGTTCACAAGTAATACCATGTGCAAGGGCAGCAAAAGGAAAGGGGAATGAGAGAAGACAGAGCACACCTTCCTGATCAAGAACGTTATTCTGAACCATCCCATTTTTAAGGTAAGAATTTTCTTAATTTGGAAATGACAGGCATATGCAAAGTACTTTGCAAAGATCTACATGGCGCTTTATGACCCAACAGGATAATAACAGATAGCTGTCTCTTTGACTTACAATAAATACTGCCACCACTGGAGTTAGAGTTTTAATTTTAGACCTATCAGTAACCAGACTGATTACAAATTATCCTATGACTATTTCTGTTCTGAAAAGGCTTCTCGCCTAACTTCTCACTAATTATATCAATGCGCCATTTCCATTTAAGTTCTGAAACAGCTAAGAAACCTTAGGCGACAGGTGGAATTTCATGTCATGCGAATGGCTTGCTTGAGTGCTGCCTTCAGCTCACCACCCTACACTTTTTCACTATGAAAAGACAGTGAGGCATACCATGGTGAGGCATGCCCACAAGTGTCTTCTTCGGCAGGATGCATCATGGGTTATCATGCCAAGAAAGCAACATACCATGTAATGCTTTAAATGCAGTGGTGCTTGAGTCATACTAAGCGCAAATGCATAACCAGGTATTATCACATTTTGTTCCAGCTCTAAGTAACAAGCTTAGAAATAGATAGCTAGGACTTGGTTGGCTTTTTGGTCCATTTGTGAGCATGATCCCAAGTGCCGGCGCTTACCTTTAAAGGCCTTCAACTGCTTGGGGCCTCAGTGACTGAATCAATGTGTGAGCCTGTCTCAAGCTGACTATAAACTGAGACCATCTGTGGGGGCACTCTTCCAAGTGCTCCTGCTGCTCTGGAGTGAGGGAAGAGATAACTGGGGAGAATATATTCCCAGCTGCGGCAACTCCTCTTTGGAATTGCCTCTCTGTGGCAGCTTGCCCAGTACAATGCAGCTTATCCTTCTGGCACTAGATGAAGACCTTTTGATCTCCACCAGGCTTTGAGATCTTTAAAAATCTAATATATAGCTAATCAAAATGAAAGCCCACCAAATGGGACTTATTCCCAGGTAAGTGTTCATAGGATTGCAGCCCAAACTGTTGTTTGCACTTGATGTTTCATCATTTCCAAAGTGTTTGCAAGCTACACTAAGAGCTTTATTACTGAAGATATGATCCATCAGTCCCATTTAAAACCCTACCTACTGAGCCCAATCACAGTGCCGGTTCTGTATTTGCACTTATAAAAAACTCAGCCAAGTTTATCCTTGACTGTCATAATCTGTAAGAACATGGAGCATTTTTGTTTTCATTACAGCATTACCTAGTCATGGTTATTTATGGAGATTTTATATTAAAAGTATAAAAGTATTTTTTCAAGCTGTGATGTTTGTATATACAAAACTGAAGGCATCACTTCAAAGACAGGTTTGCTTCCACAAAATAGTGAAGAAACTGATCCAAGGTTTTGTTTTGTTTAGATTTGGGGTTGGCAGTATCAAAAGAAGCCTAATGGTCTTTCTAGATGGTTCACAACCATTAATACTCATTATCTTTCAAGATAATCCTGATTATGCTTTCATAAATGTTTAATACTGCTTGCCTCATTCAACAGCTGTTGAGTGAAGGAACATCATTTGTTTCTGTAAGAATAAACAAATACACAGTAATTACCAAAGACAAGGCCAGTATCATTTATTCCAGGGATAGACAGCATGTGGCCTCCATGTCCATTTTTGCCCCACCAAATGTGGTGCTGTGAAAGCAGCAAAAATTATTATTATTATTATTATTATTATTATTAAATATATTTCTATACCACCCATAGCTGAAGCTCTCTGGGTGGTTCCCAACATTGAAGTCCCCAGTCCAGATTCCAACCAGGCCTGACCCTGCTTAGCTTCCAAGATGAGGCATGATCAGGCCCTTCAAGCTACATGATCTGTGTTTGCAAGCAGAAAGGCACTCCCAGAAGAGCTTAAATTGTGCTCTTCATTTTAATGCAGCCATATTAGACCTACCACTCTATATTCATTATGAAGACAACTTCTCCACCCATTTGAAAATAGATGTACTCTATGCACCTTCCATCAAGCTGCTGCCCTTATTTGATTTCTATGGTCTTGGAGGAAGACCAAGACCAATCCAAATAAATCTATACTGACCTATGATACTCCCAACCTCTACTTGAAAAAATAGGCCATGTGTTTTGTTCTTATGGCAACAAGAGTACCATGCACAGGTTTCTGAGAGAATTTAATGAACTGCTGTGCCCCCTCATAAAATGTGCACTCACTTTTGCAGCATCTCAAACCTTGTGCTTAACTTGGTATATTCATGCATTTGATTCAACAAAACTAAGCCAAAAAGCACTGCTAGTTTTAACTAATAAATCACTCAATACTTGATCTGGAACTCCTCAGAATTTCTTTCCTTCTCTGCTTAACGGAGTGCAAGGGCAGAATGCTGTTAAGCCTTTACAGGTCTCCAAGGCATCATGTTGTCAATGTCTTTATGTGGTAATAAAACACCTTGACAGATGGCAGCCTACTGATACCTCATGTTTGTCTTCAATGTGATGCAGAAAGAGGATTTATGGCTGTTTTCATCAGATCAAGTTTGCCCTTTAACTGAGTTCCACTAAGAAGGGAGGAATATGCCACTGCTCTCTAGTAAGGAAATTTATCTTCCTATTACTTAAGCCCAACCTGGTTTCAGTACATTCTCTTTCTTGAGAAGCAGATGAAGAAGCAGCTGCACTTTTCAATCATGTTCCACTTTTAGCTTAGAACGGCAACTTTAAACAGCATGGCAGGGCCAGTGCCCCGAAGAACTGGTTCCCTTAACAGTACCATCCCATACATGTCTACTCAGAATTCAGCTCCACTGGGTTCAATGGGAGTTGCTCCCCAAGTAGTGTAACACTGTAGCCATAGCTTCTCATGAAACTTGTACCTCCTTAATGAATCTCATTATAATGATACAAGCTTCATGGGAGACTAGGGCTTTGGGGGAAAATTGAAATACGGACTAAAACATGTAATGGAACTGTGTTATTTACTTAGTGCTATTTTAAAGTTTATGTTTCTATCAATGCAATGAACATAGGCGAAACATAGTCTGAAAAAATGTAAATTAAGCAATCAAACACGATCTGTTCACAATGCTCAGGATGGGACTTTCTTTTAGTAGGCTATCAAACTCTTATAATAATCTGGGAAGGCTTCAGTTTGGGATGTATGGCCAACGTATCACACAAATGTGCATGATCCTATATTAAAGACACCTCAGGTGTGGCATGCTCTTATCCACTTCAATCTGGTGGGCAAGCTTGGCTGTTAATAAACCATCCAAAACTTCTGAAACCAAGCCTTGGGAGATTCTCTAGACTTCTTTAAGAGATTAATTTGGTAAAATTAGGTACTATCTGTATAAAACCAGAAGGCTAACTTTGTACATCTGAATTCATGCTAATTTAGTCTGTGATATTATATATTGAACTGTGAATGAAATAAACCATTTGTATTCCTCCCCATTTTTTGCATTCCATAAACACATCAGGATCTCTCTCTCTTTCCCCAGTTAATCTTGACACCATGCTTGGGGAGGCAGGAAAGTGATTTCAGCTCACAGCAGTGAACTGGTGATGCAACACAGAAGAAAACTATGGTTAGCAGCATGTGGATGGAGCAAAGCAAAAAGCAGGGGCAAGGCATCCAGGGCATCGATAGTACCAGAAGATCACTATTGGTACAAAAGCCCTTTCAGGCCTGACAGCGGGGCCACCCTAAAGCAGATTCCTTCCCACAAAAGAAGGTGGCGGCGGTCCACTGTGATTCATGTATATATGATCCATGTCTTTGTGTACATTTCACCATACACCCCAAATTTAGACCCCAGCTTCAGGCAGGACTGGGAAACCTCCTGCTCAAAGCCCTGGAGAGCCACTGCTGCCAGTCAGTGTTGACAATACTGGGCTAGATGGACCAGTGGTCTGATTCAGTATAAGGCCAACATTCCCAGGGTGTGCCTGTCTATCAGACATGGCAGCTTATGTATATTTGTCCTGTGTTTCCCTTACAGAGACACATGTGGCATTTGCACTCCGAGGGTAGCATCCCACATGACACCACTACTAGCATAAATTTACTGCTCTCCAGTAAATGGGTTTTCTGGAGGAAACTATTTCACCAGTAATTGCTACTAGCATTGTGCTATTTGCAGTTTACACCAGCACAATGTAAGTTATCAGTAGTGTTGCACTGGAGATTGCTCAAAGATTTCTCCTCTCTCAGGATGCACCAAGTTTAATGAAGTAGTATAACAGTGATTAGAGAAAAGTTTAAATATACAGCTCCTGCTGTTCAGAAATGAATGGCATCTCAAACTGCCATACAATTTTTAATGAATGAATTACAGCCATTACCTGCTCTTCTTATCAATGGTTTAAAGCGACTCTCCAAGCTCTCAGAATGTATATTGAAAGAAAGACTACAGTAGATCCCTAATTCCTGGTTTAAATCACTGGCAGTACAGCAATTAGCAGCAGCCTCCACAGCTTATTGTTTTGCTTTAATCCCCTGAGTCATTATACATGAGACTCACAGAACACTAGCAATGGTTCACCATGAAAACAGCTTCTTTCCCAAGTGACCTCAAGGTAACAGGGAGACTGACCTACTTCAGGGACTTTTGTATTCTGATTTCATAACATAGTCTTTGTTCTGTTCTTTCACAGGAAACAGCTGGAGCAGTACAACTAACTTGCCATGTTAGCAGAATAGCAGGGATCCTAGAAATCTAACTATGGGGGAGTTTCTTTTGAACTCAACAGGCTTCAAAATACGCCAACGCAGTGCTCATTGCCCCTTGCTACCCAGAGCTGCATCAGCATCAGTAAGATGAAAGGCATTTCTTGTCAAGCAATGCAAGGGACGCCACCGGACAATGCACAGTAAAAACAGCCTCTTTCCTGAATGACCTTACTTCAAGGTAGCACAGAGCTGGTCCTACTTCACGGACTTCCTTCCTTAAAAGAGTCATTGTATCGGGGTGCGGGGGAGAAGGAATCTGCTATCAATCCAGACATTTCCACCCATTAAACAAAAGGCAAACACAAAAACCACTCCAACCCTCTAAGCCTGAAGCTCCCCTTTAAAAAAGAAAGAGAAACAAGGAACTTTATTCAAGATATGCAGCAAAAACACCATCTGCTGGGACACATAATGTCATTTCATCACCATGGAAAACATTTCCTGTATTTTTATTCCTTAGCTCAAAATCCATCCCTCCATGCAAACTCCCCAAGGAATTGCAAGTGCAGGTACATACTCACTATCAGAAGCTGGGCCAGCCCATCTAAGTTTGCCTAGGAGAACATGTCGGCTGAGAAAGTGCTTCCCTCAATGCATTTTGAAATGCCCAAACCTTTGACTAAAGAGTTACACAGAGCTCCTGGGAACATCTGCTCTAATCAGCATTGCTGGCTTTGGGACTACCTTGTCAATGGAATGTTCCAAGGAGCTAACTCCAGAGGGGAGTAGAAGTATACCAGCTTAGAGCCCGATTGTAGAAAAGCAACTTGGAACCAAAAGTGACTCATTTTTCATATTTTTATTTACTGAATGAGCAAATAAACATGTGCCCTTAATCCGTTACGGTTACATGGGTACAAAAACTTAATTTTGCATGTCAGCAGAAAGGGGCTGCACTCCAGCATAAGAAAGCTAAATCCCTAGAGCCTTCTAACAAAGCCTGTCCCCTCCTGTTTAATCTGTGTGCTGCCTGTGAGTACACTTAGCAGATATAATTAGAGTCACAAAGAAGTCTTATTACTGCGTAACATAAGGGGCCTCTGCTATTTTGATTAGTCATACATATGGTTCTGCTGAGCAATCCCTGCAGTATGGCACCTATATGAATCATGGATGCTGGACTCAATCAGGGGAAAGTGAGTTGGCCTAGGAAATTTATTCCAGATTTTCATATTGACAATGTACATCCCAAAGTGCCAAGGATACCTGTACAGTGTAAGGCTCAACTGGGCACAAGTGCTCTGAAAAAATGGAGGCAACTATTCTCAGGATTACTGTAAGCCTTTTCTGCCTTATTCCTTTTTCTGAATCACTGACCTAGACAAAACAGCCTAAAATGCCAGATAGGAAATCTGGAGGCTTTGAGGCTGATTGCTTGGTAATGGCTGCAAGCTCAGTTGTTGGCTTGCTGGCTTATTTAAGTTTTTGTATGCCGTCCCCTTGCTATATAGCCTCCTGACGGCTTCATGATTGCAGCAAGGAAGGATCTGGATGATCAAAGCAATCCTGACACCATCCAGAAGCTCCATTAGAATCTGCCATTTCAAAGCCTTCAAAGGAAAATTGCAAACCTATTTGTTCTTGTCTTTTTCAGATCGTTTGAGTGCAGGTGTGTATTTCTGTCTCAATTTATTAGGTTCCACTACCAAATTCTTAGATGTCGCATCTTACATGGAAAACTAATCAAATCTTACCGAAGGATGGGCAAGCCATCCTCTTCTTTAGTGACACTTTAAATTTTTCCATATGACCAACAGTTCACATAAAACTAAGGGGACAGATTCCACTGCTGCTCCAAGAAAAAGTCATCACATTTCACAACCACAGTACATTTCACCCTTGCAGCTGCAATCAAGCAGCTCAGAGAGGTGGCCAACAGGCAAAATCCTGAAGTAGTGGGGCACTTCTGAATACCGTTCCCACACCTTTATCTATGCAGCATGGACACAGGGCACCATACAGGCGATAACTAGGGAGGGCGGCCTGGACACACCATGAACATTATTGTGAGACTGGACATCTGGCTTTGGACCTTAAGACCTTCCCATACTGTGTGAGCTCCCTGACCTGTCTAATGGGAAAGTGGAACTGCCCTGTCTGTGCAGGAGTGTGCCAAGTGCATCATTCTGCACAACAGAGTCACTCGTGCTCAGTATCCCAAATTAATGCATGCATTTGTCTTTCCTCTTTTAGCTAGAACATATCAATCCCTCTTCTTTGAAGGGCTGCTGTTGCACTACTCAGGAGCTAAGCTACAAAGAATCAGAATAAATGTTTTGAGTCAACATTCATCCCTTGTTCCCCATTCTTGGTCTTTCATATGACAGCCATGATGAAGTGTTTCAGTTACCTACGCAACTATGCATAGACAACAGTGACTGCCATTGTTGGACACAATTTTATTTTCCTATCTAGGCCAGCATGTAATTTATATGTCTGCTGCACTTAAATGAGCTGGGTCAGGGAGAACAACAGCCACCAGAGGGCACTTGGAGCAGAAGACAAAGCTTTTAAAAACTGGCTTTCTAAGCCTTCTGAATATAAGAAATGCTGGAAGGACTTTTAATATGTATACTTTAAGTCTGCAATTTTGTTAGTGTGCTACTTGAAGGTGCTACTAGAACCCCAAATCTTTTATTTGGAGCCCTGAATGTCTGGGAAGCGATCTGCTCCATTATGCTTCTGTCCACAGGCCCTTGCTGAAATAAAGGCTTTTGGGCCCTGATGATCATTGTATGTCTGATTCCACAGGATAGGTTGGCTTCTTGCTTCCTTTACTTTACTTCCTGCTGCACCCCAACCCTGTAGGATTTTTTGCCTTTCCCCCCTAAAATCAAATGCCCTTCTCTTCCTTGACCATGCATCCCTTTTCACAAATAAGAGTGTCTTCAAGAACAAATTGTATGTGTGTCACTTTAAAAACAAAGAGAGAGAGACACTTTAGAACAAACATAAATTAGCGTATGCACATCTGTGTTTTTTTGGGGGGGCATCCTTTTTTGAGCCCTGGATCTTTCTGGCACCTAGCCCTATTCCTGGAAAGGAAGTATCACCTGTGAAAATAATCAGACTTGGAAGATCATGTGCAAAACAAAGCAAATTTAGACCTCACAAGTAGGTTTAAAATCAGAGAAATTACTTGAGGAATGATTCCAGAAAAATGGAAATGTTGGCCTCAAAAGAACTCTTAAACAGCAAAGAATAGTACAGGGATGGGGAATCTTAGCACTACAAATATTGTTAAGATTCAGTTCCTATAGTCAGAATGACCAATGTTCAGGTGTGATGGGAGATACAGGCAAACAACTTCTGGAAGAGCTTTATCACTAAGCAGTTTCTAATTGCCATCCTTAAGATAAAGTTTTCTATTTTCAAAATGGTGAAATGTTTCATGCATCAAATTAGGCAAATATCCTAAAATGGTTGTTCCCTTACCCAGTGAATTACAAGCAAGTGTACAGGGAACAAAATCCAGATATTTATTAACACAGATGTTATCCATTTCACAGTTTCTTTTAAACTGCTTAGCACAAATGGTGCTGTTAACTTCCAGGAAAAAGCTTGTTAAAAGTATTGGCTGCAGTTCTTCAAACACTGCTCCATCAGAGGCTCTGTGATACCAAGAACTGTTCTTTCCACCCAAACAACCTGTTTATGCTTATGATGATTTGGATGTTTTGTCCCTTCTTTTAAAAAATCTCCTAGGTAGACATGTAAAGGTCCAGGAAAATTCAGGGGGAATTTTTGATTTGGGACTGTGTTGGGGGGCTTTTCTCCCAAAGAAGCTGGAAGGTTTTATATTATGAAATACTTTCTTTTAGAATTTAAGACAAAGGTTTATATACTGTTGTGCAACTGTTACTTCACCACGTTTTCTAAAGACTACATATTAAGACTTTTATAGAAAATCTGGCAATGTAAAATATCTGGGATTAATGAAACCATGGGGGAATTTTTTTAAAAAATGTTCTCTGTAAGACTACCTGCATGTCTATTCCTTTCATACATATCAAAATTATTCATCTAATTTATCTTTCATTATTAGATATTTAGGAATGCTCCAAGTTATACTCAGTGTTCCAACATGTGAACAGAGTCACTATAAGGAAGAAAATTTTAATTGCTGATATTTTGAGCTTTGTTCAAGAGTTGTTTCTGGACTTGTTCTGCCTATATGTTATACCACTCAGTTAATGTAGCTATAATATAAACCTTACATGTGGGGGAAAATACTATAGGTTATCCCACCATGATCACCAGAGGTAGGTCATTTGCTTTGGTTTTTTAACTAACTTTGAAGATTGGGTCTATGAAGGTCACTGCCACAATTTTAATAGAGTTCTCAGCCCTCATCACTTGTGAATGCTGCCTCAGCTAAACAACCCTGCAACTGCTGCCACTAGAAAAAAATCCTCTCTCCCTAAAGAGAACTCAGGAAATTACTTCCCACATTTCCTCAAGGGACAACCTTGCAAAATATTTTAATCATAATTTTAATAGAAATTATTTACAAAAGTGAATAAAATGCCACACTTCAAACAACTGGTTAAGATTGCTCATAGGTTTTTAACTTAAATATGTTTGAGTCTTTTCCAGCTAAATAAAATCTTAGTTTTCACTTCAAATCAGGTTTCTTTAAGCCCCACCCCATATACAAAGAAACAAAAGAAAGGTTTAGGAATTTCCCTAAATTTCCTTGCAAGCAGGAACTGAAGCTGTCTGCCAGTCTTCCTCTGTCTTCAGTTCATCTTGCTTCTCCTGGCTCCTAGGATGATTCAGAAGTTTCAGGGAGCAGTTGCCGAAATTCCCTCTAGTCAGACATAAAATAAGAACCTGAAACATGTTATGTATAACTAGGTTTGCTCATAAAATTATCCTGCTTGATTAACAGATTTAAAAGTATACTTCATTCAGACGGTAATTACAGATTCACTGAACTTACTTTACAATTTTTAAAGTATAATGATACTCTTATGAGCAAACCAAGTTACATATAATATAACATTAAGAGCATAAAGGCTGGCGTAGGTCCCTAAAGCTGCCTTCCCCGACCTGGTGCCCTTCAGATACTTTGGACTATAATGTTCAACTTTGGCTGTGCTGCCTGAGGCTGATGGGAATTAAAATCCAAAATATCTGAACATTACCAGGCTGGAGAAAGCTGTCCGAAAACACCAAACATTTGGTCTTCAATGAACATTTAAACAATGAGTATTGACTACTTTTAATTTCTATTCCAAAACAAAGACCATTTTCCCATAGCGGGAAAAGACTTGTAATTCTTTTTCTATGTCTTTAACATTTCCAGAATGTCTCTAACTACACCACCAGTGGTTAGAAAGCTGGACTAGAACACCCAGGCTGTAGTCCCCACTCAGCGATGAAGCTTCCTGGGTGACTTTGGGCCAGTCACTCTCTCGAAGCTTAATCTACCTCACAGAATTGTTGTTCTGAGGATAAGATAGAACTTTGTGAAGCACCTTAAGTTCTTAACAAGGAAAAATGTGGGATAGAAATGCAATGTAATGATGATGATGATGGTGATGGTATCAGCCACTGCAACTACCTAGCAATTGCCATGATTACTCCACTCAGCTCCCTCCCCAGCCTATCAAAGGGCAAAGGTGATGGAACAGTGGCATTCAGGTGCATTTCTGTCTAAGGTGAAGTATTGCATGACTGAGCCAGTCTCTGTGTCCATGGCCTCAAGGACTAGATTGCTACACCTCCTCCTCTAGATCAGCCTTCCCCAACCTAGCAATCTTCAGAGGCATTTGGATCACAACTCTCATAATTCCCATCCTGTGTTGCTTTGATAAATTTGTGTTATCCTCTGTGCTCAAGAGTTCTCATACTGGAATAAAAAGTAATGCAACTCCAAGTGTAACTGCCTTAGTAGTAAATCTCTTTGAAGAAGAACCTACATTAACTTGCGAGATGCTCCTGAATGCCATCACTGAAGAATATGCTTCACACCATGAAATTGGCAAGCATGTACTTCTGATAAATACAACTGATGAAAAAGAATTTACTGGAATTAATACTAAAGCCAGAGACCTACAAGCCTGGAACTGGCTATATGGCAAAAGACCTAAGTTCAGTACTAGAACATCCTTTAATGTAACACATGAACAATCCCAACTTGAAATTAAGGTAAACATGGATATAAAGAGTGGCAAAATTGAATCATGCAACATTGATGTGCCTCAGTGCTGGTTGCCACCAATCATGTGTGATGAACTTAAAGAGCATTCTGATTGGCAACAAATTCTGTCCAAGTGAAACCACTGCAGTGGCAGCTGCTTTGCTGAAAACGTGCACGGATTACAATTTCCACAGCAAATGGAAACTTGTATGTGACAAAATAGTTGCACTAATGTGACTTACTTGACAAACTTTGATTCTTGGTCGTCACGCTATGCCAACACAAATTTACTCTAGCATGGGTTTTTAAGGATTTGGCTAACCATAACAGGTGTAGCTGATCAACAAAAATAAAACATGGACCTAAACTTTTTAAAATGGAGCTGACAATGTATATGTCTACCTGAAAGGAAACCCCAGGCAGTTCCATTTCCACCTCTCCATGTTGGTTGTTAGGGCCAAGCAGGTGGGAAAGGGTGCTTTGCCACGGCAGAGACACACTCTACCTGTTGAGGTCTCTACAGGCAGAAAACCATAATCAACAGTTCTTCCTAAAACAAGGCATTGGAAGCAGGTTGACATGGCTTTGGATCCAGAACTGTTAGTTTTATCCTTTTCTTGAGATGGGCACAATCTGTGCCTTTCACCTATGCCAGTCTGCAGTAGGCACAGAAATATGCCTTTATTACAACCAGTGGCTGGGACAGTAAAAGAGACTTTCTGTCCTGCCCAGCACAAGCCAAGAGGACTGTGGCTGAGCTGGTAGAGCTACCTCATCACTCCCCCACTTCGAATTTCATTTTTGCCCATTTAGCTTTAGAACAACATGAAACATTTGTCACTGCTTATTTATCTTTCATTTTTATTTATTGTAACATGTAGAATCTTCCTGAATGGTTCTCACAAAAGCTTACAAATAGTTTAAAGTTAAAATGCAGACAAGTGCAAATTAAAACAGTAAAAATAAAATATGTACCAAGATTGTTCAGTTTTAAGAAAGGCAATTTAC